>NC_060252.1:65940698-66243728 GCF_921293095.1 Ischnura elegans
TAGAAATGACTCCATTTTTTGGAACTGAACTGGAAATGGACATTCCATGCCTTGAATGCTATGAAAGGTTAATGATTGAACCATATTCTCATGTAGAACAAATAGAATTGGAATAATTAATTTTCATTACAGGAGGTTGTGGGTAAATTTGTTCTAGTGTTGCTAAAAAAATTCTTTGTAAAGTTTTAGTTTGCAAGTTTCTTTGTTTAGTTTTGCTTCCATGCCAAGCTAATTCTTTTTCATTTGATCCTTTTGTGTATAGAATAACTTGGAGAGTCCGCTGATGGATGAGAAGACAATTGGGGAGGCCCGTTACCATAGGCGCCTCCAGTTAATGCTCAGGGCATTAATGGCCATCAGTGGAGTGGCATTGGAGCAGAGGTTCCTCTCCCAGCAACTTTTTGTCAAGGTAAAAGTGCTTTTAATGTTGATAGTTTTTTTTTGCATTTCTCTTTGTGTAGAATTTGTCTATATTTTTTATGATTTCCTTTTGACTGGTGAAATCACTTAAATACCTGGATTGCAACTTTAAAAGCAGCCTGCTAAGCCAAAAGGCCTGGTTATACTGTACATTTACATGTACGAGTTAATGTCTTAATGTATGAAAGCGAGAATGAACTCAAAAATTCACTGTGTAACCACCCAGCTTGTGCGAACGCTTGTACCAAAAATGGAACCTGTTCTTATTTAGTTCATGCATTTGTACATTTACATGTACGAGTTAATGTGTAAATATATGAATGCAAGAATGAACTCCTCAAAAAGTCACTGTGTAACCACCCAGCTTGTGCGAATGCATGTACCGAAAACAGAACCTGTTCTTATTTAGTTCATACATTTGTACATGTTCCATTCTGGTCCACAAAAGTTGTTTGTGCAAACAGATATTAACTTGTACGTGTTAATGTATCATTTGATCAGGCCTTAATAATTTAATTTTACCTTGATGATACTGATTTTATTGCATTGCAGCCAATAACTGACCCTTGTTCACTAATGAAGTATTGCTGAAATAAATATTCTTTAAGACCTCTCTAATATTTTATTTTTTACAAGCTTGGAAAATGCGTGATTGATTCGCATGAACTGTGTTTGAAAAGTGGATGGGCCAATCCTAAAATTTTAAACATGGTTGAATTGATCCCTATCAGTAATCTAGGTTGAATGTGTTAACATTCTATCTTGAACATTTCTCATTGCTTGTTTCCCAACAGAGATTGACTGAAGTGGCAGAAGGTGTGAAAAGTACGAAGGAATCCTTGAGGCTTGAGTACCTCACGAGAGAGCTGGCCTCGATTCATAGTGAGCTGGAAGATTCACCTACGTGCCTGCCCCTCGATCCCAGCCTGGAAGTGGTAGGAATACAAGTGAAGAGCTGTTCATATTTCCCATCCTTTACACTGCCTTTGAAGCTTAACTTCATTAGTTCAGAAGAAGATGGGGATGGAAGTATTGTGCCTGCTATCTTTAAGGTAAATCTAGCTATTTTTTGTACATATTTTTGTCCTTTTGGTGATATCTTGCTTGTTTAAAACTGGACCCTGAATCACAGAATTATTTTTTCCGTCCCTCAGAATGATAACTCATGCGATAGGTTTTCAGGGAACAAAAGAGTTGATCGATCTACCCATCATTCTATGAATCACAAGGTCATTCCCTCTACTCCTTTTACCATTGCTTATTGTGTCACTTTCTGTATTAAAAACTGTCATTCAAATGAAAGCCAAGCATGGAGTTACAATCACAGTTAGCAGTTGTGCTTTCTGATTGGTGGAAAGATGTTTACAGTGATAGTTTCAGCGATGAAAAAAGGGACTTGCCTAGTGTTGGAAAAAGGGATGAGATTTCTATCCCTCAAGCCATCATGGAAAATGATCGCATGAAACAGTAATTTTTTCTGCTAACTTCGGAGCAATCTCTGGAGCTGTCCCTGGAAAGGGATGAAAAATGATCATGTAATTCAGGCTTTAGGCTATCGTCATGAAATTTTCAGGGTTTGTGGTGTAACCCTTATCAAAATTTACCTACATGTAAACATTTTCACAATATCTCTAATGTAAACATTGTGACCTCCCCAAATTAATGGGATAAAATTTATCTATGATACGGTATATAGTTGAAAAAGTTGTACTTTATGAATGCTTAATTTTTCAAGGTGGCAGTGTAAGTTTTAATAAAAAAATCTGCCACTCAAAAAGACCATTTCTGTCAGAGTGATGTTTAATAGTATGTTTTTCAAATAAGTTAACTTGTCTGCATCAATGTCATAATTGATCTTTATGTCTGTGTGTCTCTTGAAATTTCAAGGTTCAAGTGAAATGAAAGTGCTTCTTAACTCCCAATCAGTTTGAATCTCAATATGCTTGAAAATTTTTTATCTAAGTACTTAAATCAGCTTCATCCTCAATGGTTTTCTAGAATGGATACATACCTAATTAATATTAAAGTACATATGTGTATGAGTGCAGACAATTGACCCTCTATTTGATATGTATCACTGTAAAAAGAACATCGTTAGTGTTTATTTAGGAATTTTGTCCCATTTTTACCAAAATACTGGCTGTAGAAAGTGAGAGTGGTGATGTTTTTGAGGGTAATTGCATGCCTGCCAAGTTGAAATTGTGTGCAACCTGCTGCACAAGAATGCAACATCCTTTTCTGACACCCTTTGGTTCATTAAGTTTGGAAATTTGGGTACCTTCAGCTTCCTAAATTAGAGGTGATGCATTATTTATTTTCTCATGTCTATCAATTGGGGTAAATTATATTCTATTTGCCCCGAGTTTTCTCATCAAGGTTTTCAAGTCTCTCCATTTTTTTATGACTAGGTTGGTGATGATCTTCAGCAAGATATGCTCACCCTGCAGATAGTCAGAATAATGGATAAATTATGGCTGAAGGAAGGCCTAGACTTGAAAATGGTGACATTTGCTTGTGTACCCACTGGGCATCGTAGAGGTAGGTCCAGCGTTTTGTTCTTGGTGGAACTCAAATTTCTTAAAAAAATTATGGAATGCCTTAATTGATGATTATTTATGCCTTCATAATTTTTAAGGGATGATAGAAATGATCACTAATGCTGAAACCCTGAGGAAAATCCAGGTGGAATTGGGTCTCACTGGTTCATTCAAAGACAGTCCTATTGCAGAGTGGTTGGCTAAGCATAACCCTTCGACTTTGGAGTATGAAAGAGCTGTGGAAAACTTCACAGGTGAATATTTGATTATTTTGTCCATTTTTTGTATTGATCAGTTGTTAAACATTTTGCTGCCTTTTGAGCAGTGCATGTTTATTACTAAGAGAAAATTGCAATGGCTTCTGTATTTTATCTCAGGATAACTTGGCGTATCTATTTGTATTCTTTCAAAGGCTGCTTATGAATCTTGAAAAATTTCATTCCCGACTTTTAAAAAGCCTCACATCATTTGCTTCCATTGATGAGAAGCATGTTTTTTATTATCTTTCATCTCTATTTTTAATGTATTTTTTTGAGGCCTCATGCTCATGGAGTTTCTTGGAATCTTCTCCATTTAGTTAATCAAAGGCCCTTATTTTTTATTTACTTAAAATTTTGAATAATGCCATTGAAAAAATCAGTATTCAGAAGTGTTATTGTGTGTCTTTGCATGGCTGGAAATTTTCGGTGTGGTAGAGTGCTTCTATGGAATAGGTATGTACAAGTTATTTGTATTTATAGTTACATTTATTTTATTCTCATTTTTCAGCGTCGTGTGCTGGCTACAGTGTAGCTACTTATATTTTAGGGATCTGTGATAGACATAATGACAATATTATGTTGAAAACTTCGGGACACTTGTTTCATATAGATTTTGGAAAATTTTTAGGGGATGCACAAATGTTTGGTAACATTAAAAGGTAAGTTACATTAAAAATATTCTTAAATTTTTTAATGAGTTCTAAATATGCCTGTTGAGAACATTCAAGGAAAGTAAAATGTGAGATTAAACAAAGACTAACTCCACGATGGATTATTGTCTTAAGTTGCTTAACTTGCATGCTGGAAAATATTGGGAGTGTTTAGCATTGAAAAATGTGCCTTTTTTACCATACCTTGGTAGCATTATTTTTTTAAGAATATCTCCAGTCTGGTTTGTCTTGTGCATTAAAAACTCAGTTTAGTCATTCGCCCTTTTCTTGCCATTAATTTTTCATTCATCATTTGGCCATACTTGTTTATGTTAATTATCCTCCTATTGTTTACAGGGACCGAACACCATTTGTGCTGACTCCTGATATGGTGTATGTGATCAATGGTGGAGATAAACCGACTGCAAAATTCCACCACTTTGTAGATATGTGCTGCCAAGCTTTCAACATAATCCGAAATAATGGAAGTCTTCTGCTCAACCTTTTTGCCCTGGTGAGTGTCTCATTGCAACAGAGTATGGTGAGACTGGAATTAGAAAGTGGGTGGCACTTTCATCTGTAGTGTTCTTGGTTTTAAGCCAGAAAATAAGGGGCAGTCTACTGTAGTTATATGGATGTAACTACAGCTATAATCAACAAAATAGGACAAAAACTAATTTAAATTTGAAGTTGTGTTTATTAAATTTAAACAATTTGAGCATTTATGTTTAGAAAAAAAATATGTTAATGACTCTGGGCTTGCATTATCAATTTTTCATTCTTTGGATCCGATTCAGTTACACCTAAACCAAATAAACAAATCATTTTACGACTCAAACTGGACGCTTCAGGTTAGAAAGGTCCTTCTCTACTAACAGTAGGTTACCTCCTCATGTTGTATGATGTGGGAGAAAAGCCTACACTGAAAGTCTGCGGGGCTGATGCTTATTGTAGGGGGAATCTCTTTCTCAGCTCTTTTTCTGATTCTTAGCCCTGCTTAGGTCTCTCCAGTTTATATTTTCCAGACTCTGGCAGCCAATTTTCCCATCTCTTTTCACTTGAGTTCTCACAGGAAAATCCTCTATTGAGATATTTCTATTGTTCCTCGGTTTCATTTTTTATCCTCACACCTTTTGTGTGTGTGTTCATGTGCTGTGTTGTTGCTTCTGACTGACTGGTGGACTTCGTTTTGTGGCAACCTCGATGTTTATGCCAAGCAATTGTTCATCCCTTTCTTCTTGAGTTCACCACGAAGATGACATAGCAAAATTTGGTGGGGACTAATGTTTATGAACAACCACATGGGGAGATCTAAAGCCAGCATGGCTATGTTGTCATAAAGTTCCGATATGGATATTATTTGTAGATGTATTTATTGAGCATTTTCAGTTTTAACGAGTAGAGACTTGTGTGTCGCCTACTGTTAACAAGGATGTGCTATTACTCTTCTTTTCTCTGCCCAAATAAATTGCATAGGTTAGTACCACAATATCAGCTGACCTTCCATGTCTGGTGTACAAAAGCCTTTATGTTGCTAATATAGAACCTAAAATGGTGAGGAAATCACCAAGTATATACTCTAATGTCAGGGAAATGCTTCCTCACTAACTAACCATATCAGCCGAATTCATAATTTTCTTCGATGCCTTACAGATGGCCTCATCAGGGATTCCTGGTGTGAGCAATGCTGTCAGCTATGTGAGAAAATCCTTGCTACCGGGCTTGTCTGAGGATGAAGCTGCAGCAGAATTTGCAAAGATGATACAGAGTTCTCTGCGCTCAAGGTTCACTCAGTTAAATTTTTTCCTGCACAATTTGGCACAGTTACGCTTCACAGGTGATCACAATGATGGAGAATTGCTCAGTTTCATTCCAAAGACTTACACGTGAGTAAAAATATTTTATATTTTTGGCAAAAATCACTTTTATTAGCTGATAGGTGCTGATTTATATATCATTTTAAATCTAATCCTCATTATGATATAGCTAGA
Source organism: Ischnura elegans (assembly GCF_921293095.1). NCBI lineage: Eukaryota > Metazoa > Arthropoda > Insecta > Odonata > Coenagrionidae > Ischnura > Ischnura elegans. Next base: position 65,946,557 of record NC_060252.1, read on the forward strand.
GGCATGTGAAAGTGGTTTTATTTGTTGATAAAATTCGTTTTAAAACCATTTGATTTCGGTGTAATAGTAAATCTTGGCAGTGTCATTATAGTTTTACAATGTTTGCATATTTATAAGCATTTTATAATTTTTTGGTACATGCTTTGTGTTTGTTAATGCTTTTACTGAGCAATTTACATAACATTTAATACTATTTCGATTGCAAAATTGCAGCTTTTAATTTTCCCTCTTCCGCAGCCATGGTAGGCCGATTTACCCTTTCGAGACGGTGGAATTCTCACCTTAGCATGACTGCTATGCTGAGCCCCAAGAGATTCTTCTGTCCCCTCCGCACAGAGCATTTTTGCAGGACATTTGTTAAGAAGGGTGTCGCGGATATCCGCACACTCTTAGAGCCAACCTTTTTCGACCCTTCCTAGCGGGGACTCCGCATTATCTTGGACTCCGAGGGTAGTTGGGCTCCCTCCTTTCGGGGTTTATAACCCTACCAGCAGCATTGGATATTGGTCAATCATGCTTTGTTTAATGAATGAGCTATATAGATAACTGTTGATTGCACGTAAATTGCAAACTTCAAATTGAATTACTCGTTTTATTCTGAGAATTGACAAATTTTAAACGAAGCTCTACGGTCAATATTTACGCATTTAATACAGCAACAATTTCCATTTTGATGTTGATACTGAAATCGAGATAAGTTCATTTTTATTGTAAAATTTCATTGAAAAATTGTAAACGCTGCTCAAAATACAAATAATTCAATTCTTACTATGTATTTTTTGAGAAAGGAACAAATATTTATTTAGTAGAATGACTGGATAAACAATTGTATGACCGTGGTCCCTTACCGCTAAGAGGGGTAATCTAAGACGAGGGGTACCTGCTCCCAGATTTAGAGGGTAAAGCCTAAGCCCCGCAGTGTTGGCTCCTGAAACAAATACATCACACACCTGTAACCATCATAAAGGGGGAGAGCTGGGAAATGTATATATTCGGCATTCATTCACCTGCGTAAAGAAAATCTCTGTTGAAAATTTGCGGCTTTCGTCTCCCGGGTCAAGAACCGTCGGGATGCATATTTTCGTCTTTAGTAGGGAAAAGATTATATGATGCTTGAGAAAAATGTTAACATGGTATCAAAATATTGCTGCCAATAGTATTTGCTATTGTTTATAACTGTAATTTTTATCTTTATTTCAGTATGAATTCTGAAGGACGTATTCGGCATGTTGAAGTGTATAGCTACCAAAAACGCTATGACCCAGAAAAATATTACGTCTACATCCTGAAGGTGGACCGGGATAACCAGCCTGATCCAATGTACCTGTTTAGATCATACAAAGAATTTTGTGAGCTCCATCAAAAGCTGTGTCTCAGGTTCCCCCGTGCCAAGTTTTACAAGTAAGTACCTGAAACATTTATTTTCTGCCATCAATTTTTTTAAATTGAAATATTTCCATATTTTGAAGCCTTTTAAATGTGTTTTTAGACGTGTGCGTGTATTCATAATTTTCTTTTAAATGTGTAGCTAGATTTATCTATTCTGGTCCAAGTATATTTTAGTATGGAGGTATTTATTTTGCAACTGTATGGTTATGGCCCTGATAACTTGATTAAAAGAAGGGCATTCTTAGCTAGGAAAAACTCTAAACTGCTCAAGTTATGGTTATCCTCAGGCTCATGATACTGCATCAAATAGGTCTGCATTGGCAGGTAATCCTTTGTTGTTTGCAGAAAATGGTTGAACTTTCTAACAAAATAAAAATTATTTCCAGAGCCAAAACATCAATTAAAGAGTCATTTAGACCAAAATTTAATGTTTTCTCATCCCAGGGATTGTTCTCGAGGAATAAAAAGAGTTAATACAGGCTTCGGCAGCCAATGGCAGATCTAGGATAGAGATAAAGGGGGGCTAAGTGAGGGTAGCCTCTCAGTAGTAGTAGGGGTCTGAGCAAAATTACCATTGTAGCTTTCAGTGGGCCTTCTTCGCTTCTATAGCGTTGAAGTCTTTTTCCCCATCCCATTCCTTCCTTCCCTATCCTACCCCAGGGGCGTGGATGGGCTCCTATCGTGGCGGCGCCTCTTTTCCTTTTTCCTTCCTCTCCTCCCCCTCCCCGGGTGATCAGGCGTAAAAGCCACAGGCTTGGTTCCCAGCCCCGGTGTGTTGTACCCTCAAAGGGCTCCCCTGAGCCCTCATCCGCTGTAGCTAGTGTAAGGGCTATAGCCTCCTTATCCCCTCCCCCTTAGATCCGCCACTGGCGGCAGCAAATGTGTGATTGAGTACCACAGGAAAATAACGACTTAAGTTTACTCGAGTCTTCAGAAAATTCGAGTTGAAGTATAAAATTCAAGTGACCGAAAAACAGGCTGAATTGTTCTACGTTTCCGACCTCATAGGAAACCAAATGTAACATTTAACTCAAGGAGGGAACTGCAGTGAACTGCAATGTAAAAATAAGGACATAAGTTAACTTACACTCTTTAGGGATCCAGATTTGTAATCCATCCTCCTTAAATTATAAAAGCTTTTATTGACAAACTGAATGATGAAATTAGGGAATTCTGGGCCAATTACTTCGTAAATTCTCTTCACTTTATTTTTTTTATAATTTAAACATTTGGTACATTTCCCTGATGAGAGCATCATTAATGGTGGAAGGTGGGAGGTGATGCTCTGTTGGAATAGTCATGTGATAGGGACCCAATGAAAATTCAGATTGTGCTGAAATAGCTATGGCTAAGAAAGACATGACTTGAGGTCTTGGTGGCTATGGGAAATCTCACTCATCCAACCAAATTAGAAACACCATCATTGTTTCTGTTGCACTAGATATTAGCTTAAAATGTTTGGAAATGATCCTTATGTAATATGTGACAATTTTGAATCATTCCAGAGTTTATGCTGGGTGGTTCTGGTTACTTTTTTATGGGTTAGTCAATGATCAATGAGGTAGTGCTATTACTACCCTTGTTGAGCACTTTTGAGTCTTTGTACAGTTTTTCACATCACCAGTTCTTTGTAGTTCTTTTTTTTCCGCAAATATCATGTTGGAATGATGTTAGTGCTGGTCTGGACAGTTGTTCTCTCTTCTTCTATTCATACTTAGCACTTACACAGCTGTGTTATAATCTTGAAATAGTATTATTTTTTGCCTGTACAATTTTCACGATGGCATGAATAAGTGACACATGCCCTTGTAGGATATCATTTTTCTTTGAGAACATTTGTCAATGGGAGCATCCGTAGATGTTTAGACCATCTGAATATATTTTTCATCACTGTGTCTGTGAACCATGTATGTGTAGCTTGTTCCCGATTGAATAATCATCACAACATGGCTCTTTCGTATTGGTGAGAAACACTTGAATATGTTTCCTATCTTCCTGAATATGCACTCTGCTTGCATATCCTGATTGAGCGAACTGATGAAATCCGCTGCTGTCCTCACCTCTTTTCCCTGATGTTATACTCGAGGCAGACTTGTTCATAGGGTGGTGGTGGACCTTCAATAGGCCTCGTGGCCACAATCGAAGGACTGCCGCCCACTGCACCTTCCACGTCGAAACCCGTGCTCCGCCTGTGTTCATGTCTTCTGGAATTTGAGGATTGTGGGTCTGTAGCTACTCTGTTTCTTCTCATCAATGTTGCTAGCCTCTTGCGGGCAACGAACCACAGGGTAATTGTTGAGAGTATTAGTAGGAGACAGATGAGCACCAGGGAGATGATGAGGATCGTTTGCGCATCTGGAAGTAGGAGATTCATTGAGAGCATGGTCATATGGTCCTTCTGTTTGTAAAAGATGGTGAGGTCACATTTACAACAGAATAGTATTTCTTAACGTACAATCTCTAAGGTGACCCTGAGTGTCTCTTTGAGTCAACCCACTAGGGTCCGTCTTGCTTGAATTGAAGTGCAGACCACTAAATCACATTGGTTGTGTGCAAAGTTGAAAGAGTTGTATGAAGGACTGATCTGCATTTTTGATCAGTATTTTCAATTGTAATTATTTTCATAATTTCATTACTTCCCAATGCATGGGCATACCGCAGCCCTTCATTTCTCTTGGTTTTATTCTGTTCCTGCAGTTGTCCAGTATGAGGACAGGTGGAATAAACACCTGGTTAGGGATAGGGAGAAGTGAAGGGCTGCAGTCTTCCAATCCTAGGATTGCAGTATTGTTAATGTATCAACTATCAATGAAATGCAATGCACAGTTTTTTTTTTAAGTTTTATCCAGGAAAATTGAGTTAAACTGGTCTGCTGACTTAAAAATAGACAAGAACGTCACCAAAGAGAATTTGACAGATAATGCTTAAGTGTTCTATCAAGTTCAATTGCCTCTCGTCACCAAGTTTACCCTCTTCTACAAGGCGTAACTCATATTTTTAGTTGCCAATGGTAGTAACTTGAGGGGTAAATATAAGGGGGGGGGCAGCCCACCCTATGACATAATTATTGCTATGTGCACCAAGGATGAAGTTCACCATGAAAAATATTTTTGGCTTAGCCAGGAATCGAACCCGGACCTTCCAATTGCCAGGCATGCGTGCTAGCGGATTACCCTATCAAGCCATCTTCTTGGAGGATGGGTTTTACCAAACAAGGTGTTGATGTCACAAGTCCACCCTGTGGCAAATGGAACAGAGGTCGTGCTTATTAATCTACTGTTGGGGAAATAAACCCCGCTTTGTCGCTATTTGGCGACGATGAATTTCAAAGCACTGCATGACACAAGTGACTTTTTTGTGCAGAGTTAATAAATTTGCGCCCGTACATTGTGATTGCCTTTTTCCCAGCCATTAAATTAATAGAGGCACCCTGATGCAGTAGTCTACCAGCAAAATTGAGGCATAGGATGCAGATCGATAGGGCATACTCATTACATATTTACATTTACTGTTCCTTAGAGACCATATATCTGGCCAAATGCTTATTTGATCTTTGGCGTTTATGAACCATCCAGATCATCTGGGAAATTATTTAAAAAAATCAAATTACCTGGCATAAAGCTTTATATAAAGATAAAACGTTATCAGGTGTGGGTTCCTGCTTTTGGCTGACAAATAGGCTCGTTTCTGAATAGATAGCCGCTTTCGCCGCACAGTTGGTAATTTGTGTTTTTGCGTTTTCACAGAGAAATTTCGTGGGTACTACTTGCGTCCCCCTCTGTCGCTAAAAATGGAATTTTGGCCGCATGAAAGAAGCTTTTTTTTTAAAAACGCGAAAACTTCAGTGAGCGAGCCAGAAAATGCTCAGTATACGGTTGTTGCTTTAATAGTGTGTATTTATGGCATAATAGTTGCAGTTTTCATTATGCTACTACTGAGGAGGCTTCGAAGCTGTTTTTAAAGTGAGAAGGCTTTTCATCGCGTCGTATTAATCTGGGAGAATAATGCGGAGATGAGATTGACACTTATACCCGATTCGGATTTTGCGCGTTTTAAAACCGACCTGGGACAACCCAGCATCTCGAATGGCGCGAGTGCGTCTAGTAGGGTCATGCAGTGCAGCAGCGCATTTTAAACTGTCAGTCAGTGGGTGGTGGGAGAAAAAAAATTGCTACTCACCTCCATCCAGCTCCATGGTCAAGCTAGGACGTTGTTTGATATCGCGGGATTGCCCTTTCGAGAATCTCTTTTTACTTATCGGATCTCGCCTATCAACCGGATCGGCCTTTCCCCCTCCCCTTTCCTCCTCCCCTTACCCCCACTACCCTCCACCTCTTTGTTTTAGTCTACGCAACAGGTTCGCATCAATATCAACGTTCTCTCCCCCCTCCTAATCTTAGCTCCACTGATTTCACACTTTCCTCCGGCCGATATGACAAAAATGAATGCCCCGCAGAGGCCCAGCTACAATCCGATCGATCCAGTCCACCGATTTTGTGAGTCGTAAATGAAAGCAATGGGCACGAATGCTATTGCAAGTGTATATAATGTTGCCTATTTCATGTTGAGCTTATTATATAATATGCGATAACGTTGTTTTATATTATTCTACCTAATTTCAAAGTACTCTTAAAATAATATTGTATCAAGATTAGGATATTAATTTGATAAATACAAAACATTTAACAAATCGTACAGTATAATAGCTAAAAAATAACTTTCGACCATTTCGTTATTTATAATCGAAGCACATCGTGTTTTATATCACACTTCTTAGTTATTTTTAGTACGTTGCAAATATTGTATTTAGATTGAGATATTACGAGAAAGTAAAAAAAGTTTATAATTCTGCTAGAGGTGCTAGTTGGTGACTCATTAAGGACACAGCCGCGAGCGCCGGGGGGAAGGAAAGGACCGATATAGGTAGCTGGCGGGCCCGTGGGCCGCCCTACGGTATACAGACTGTACATATTGGAGGGTTCTCCAGTAGTCGAGTACATTTGCTGTCTCATGTTGCATTTAAATGGGTTTACAAAATTGGCAACCCGGGACGCCAACGGTAGAGTGTTCCTAATTTAAAGATTTGTGAAATCGATTTTACGATTAATGAACGGTTTACGCCGTAATGGAACGAATACGTCATTAATGGGTCTGGTTTGTGACAAGTGTAGTTGTTGTGAACTTGGGGCGTTAAATGCTTCAACCACTTTAATTTACTATCATAGATGAGACTTATCCAAGCCGACTATAAGCAAAATTCCTCCCGGCTATTGGCTGCGCTTTTCCCGACGTTTCGACTTGTGACTCTGTCATCTTCCTGGCGGTCGAGACGTTGCAACTTTCAGTAATGGTCTGAAGGGCTACTGTAAACTCAGTAGCAGTAACGTATGTTATTCCGACTTATGGGGTTTGGGAAAGGTCAATAGTTTTTTAAGAAAGTAATTTCATTGGAGGATACCCTATGGTATTATATGTTTAAATTAAACGTGAAATAAATAGATGGAATAAGGGCAATGGTACAAGTAGGTAGATGCGAAGTACTACGATGGCTCAAGCGGAGGGCGGTAAACAGCCTAAATGCTAAGTTTCTTCATTTCGAGGGATGGCATCCATCCTGTACCCCGCCTTATATACTCCGTTCATACGTTTTTTAATGTCTTTGGAACCAAATACCCTCCTAAACCATACAATCGTCATTGTGCTCAACTCAGCCTAACGTTACCCTCTTAGTCGTTGGTTCTAAATATGGGGCCTACCTTGGTATTTCCAATTTTTATGGGCGTCAAGTTAAAAAAAAAAGGTTCGTATTGGAACGTCTTTTAATACATCGCGTACTTCTCGAATTATCGTGAGTGAAATGTTATGTGTTCTCAATCCTTTCTCAGAAAGGGGCGTGGTAATTGGTCTACGTCAATCTATGCTCTTGTCTTATCACCACGAGTGCTACGCTGCACTCTCCTCCCCTAGAATCTTTGATGACGTCACGAAGTTTTTGAACATGTGGCACCGAAATTCTCCGTTAATGAGTGGGTGGCTGAATTTAGAAGAATTTATACCGAAAATATAATTTTATTCGCTTTTATCGGATTTTTGAATTCAGGTGCGGATAAACGATCCCATTTTAATAAAGAAAAGCATGGGAAATCGGGTAAAATTCTCTCGGGATTCCCACCGGGTTAAATACTCCATTTCTGCCGACGTTTGGACCTCCTACCCGGGGCTCATCCATTGGGCTACTGGGCCAACCAGGTTTTTAACCCGATGAGAATCCCGAGAAAGGTTTACCAACATAATTCGCCGGGATAAATCTTATTTCAGTATAGGAAACCGTCTGCGCATATTACTACGACTAATTTTACGATAAGATTTTTGTTTAAAACTCCGATAAAAAGCACAATTTCCTCGTACGTTTATACGAAAGTCTATCCCTCTTACCGAAGAGTCTCATTAATGCTACTATCTTCGAGGGCAGCTTTCTCTCGAATCAATTAATTATAATTTATCCTGTGTGGGGGATTTTTATTTTGTTGAATCCTCTTCGGCCAAATGAAATATTTGTGCGTAGTATATTTGGCTCTTGGCCTTTATATTTATTTAATTCATCTTGGAATTCCTCGAATTCGAAGTATCTATGGGAATGTTTTCACTTCCAGTTTGACTGTTGTACTTGGTTCCCGGCCCCGGTGCGTTGTAACCCTGAAAGAACCCCCCTGGGGTTCTCATTGGTGGTGTACGCATAGATCGACTGCATCTGACGCGCTGTGAGGTATTGTCTTTTTCAGTGTTGATGGTTTTATTACTCGGGGGTGTAACTTTCTTCGTAGTTTTCTCAGTATAAAGTTCGTCAATGTCGTAATTTGAAAGTTTTATGTCAGTGATTGCTATCTCGTGTCATGAAGTTATAGGAACAAGTAGTGAGAGAATTTGGAACGTCACCTCTGCAGAAACTCAATTTTTGATTGAGTCACCCACACACTCTTCGCACTATCTGCTCCTACTTCGTGGATCGCCATTTATTTGCGCACGCGAGAGATAAAACATAGACCTCAATAATGCGGGAAGAAATTGCTCAAGCCCTGCCCTCAATTTGATCTTGGACTCCTAGGAGGTTTCGGCTAGCCTTTTCAGCCGTAAAGCAGCCCTGATTTTGAATACGACTTGTGCTACTGATGAATATTTTCAGGAACTACTCTCAGACTTGCAAAGCCGAAATATTGGAGGCCATAAAGTTATTAAACGGACTGGAAACCCAAGAGCATTTCCTGAGCCATTCTTTGGGTTTTCCATCGAATGAAGAAAGCGACCACTACATTTTGATCTGATTTCAATTTAGACAATCGGTTATCGTAAAAGTTGATTAATTGAAATAGCAAATATTGAGGCCGTCGTATGTAACATTTGAATCGCTTGTGAACCCGTATTTTTTCTGAGTCTCCGAACGAAAATTCTTCATCCGGTTTAATGTGATTCTATAAACATCTTGCGATTTCAACTAAAAATGATGACTTCGTTCAATCTAGAAGAAAGAGTTTTGTAATAGATTTTAACTTAATCTAATTCATGCATTTAGTATTTTGTCATTTAAAGAGACACATATCTTATTTAAAACTAGCGATGTTATCATGAAAGTTTAAGGATTTATGAAGTGGACCTAAGTCAAAATATACCTTTACCTCGAATATACAAATTTTGAGTCTTGGCTTCCGGGCGTTCCTCCGCGATTAGATGTCCATAAGTGACGACAGTTTCTCCAGCCATCCTGCTGGCGTCTTCAGGTCAGCTCTTCTGACCTGAAGACGCCAGCAGGATGGCTGGAGAAACTGTCGTCACTTATGGACATCTAATCGCGGAGGAACGCCCGGAAGCCAAGACTCATAAGAAGAAACGCCGCGGAAACCTCAGATATACAAATTTTATTTCTCAGTAAATAGGGAGGTATAATTCTCAAATGTGAGATACAGGCACGTAGTAATAAGGGTCTTCTCTGTATTCTATGAACATTTCGAGGTGATAGGTTAGTTTTTAAACAAGTAATGAATCACGAACCAAGGCCAGTCCAGCGGGAATGATACTCCTTCCTTACAGCCCAGAGATCAACATGGCTTTGGGAACGGATATTCAAATTAAAATATACTGTTAGTTAAACAATATACATCGAACTTGAGTTTTCTCTCAAATACCTTGACTAGTCCCGACCGCTGTATTAAATACCATCATACGTACCCTAGGAGAAATAGACCCCTTGGAGGATTGTGCAACGAGTATCTTTCGCGTGGTTCTCAAAACATAAAAAGCGTTTATGAAAATCAAACTTGGTGGAGTAAGAGGGACCGAGCATTTGTTATTTTATGTGGGTTCTTCGCATGTTGTTGATGACATCTTTGTCCTTTGGCCTTATTTTTACTGAGAATTTGTATAGCTTTTGTCGGTAGATGCCGGTGTCTATGTAGTTTGCCTTTATAGGCTACATATCGGACAATAATTTTAATATTTTGGAGATCTCTTCGGATAAGAGATGAATTCTTTTACTGAGTTTTATATTTATAAACTTTTTTTTTTAGACAGTATTCATTTCCTTGTCATTGCAAACTTAACGGTTTATATTTTTACGATGCCGGTTAATTAAATGAAAATAACTAAATTAACTCAAACAGAATGACATTAATGAATTAACAGCTACAAATAAATTTTGAATCGAAGATGAAATCGTTAATGTCAAGATTCTCGCGTTTCACGAGCTGATGTGATTTGATTGACTAGTTTTGATATTGACAGGAACGAGGTTATAAATCTGGAATTGGTTTAAAAAAAAAGAAACGGCTGTAGCAATTTAAGGTATGATTATTTCTGCAAGCGAAGCGGTCAGTTGAAGAAGGCAAAATTAAAATTGGAGGCAGTCAAAATAGTATAAACAACAGTAAAGGTAATTATTTTAACCAAATTAAAATCTTTATGAACCCCCGGGTTAGCGTCTTTAATATAATTCCATGCATATTAATCCTGAGGTCGCGGGTTGGATACGTTGTGTCGATGCGTTGAGGGCACCCATTTGGATGGGCTGTTGAGCTGTTTTCAGTCGTATTTAAAAACAATATAGTCTCTGAAGTTTGAACTGGAATTGCTCGTCTGCGAGAAGAATGTTTGATGATCGATAAAATGTGGTTATCGTGCTAAAATTGAAATATATTGGGAAATCCGTTTCCATTTTTACGCGTGAAAAATTTATCTCTTTTTACGACTCATTTAGACAATGTGAAAGAGATTTTTATGCGCCAATATAATGAGATAACTTTGTTTGCCGGTTTAGAATTTATCGTATCATTGAGTGCTCCCACTTCTACTTCTTTGATCTTGTAAACGGAGGTAAAATGTGTTTAAAAAGAAACGGTTTGTTAAAATAAGGGGCTAAGCTGAATAAGTTGGAACGTAGGCAGTAGCGACTTTTTCTTCAGTAAATCTCCTCTAACTTACAAAAAAACGGTTGTATATTGTTATAAATATAACCCCGTTAGAAACTCACGTGTGAATTCGTACTCTCTTAGCTGAAGCTTATGATTCTTAGCTATGGCATTTCTATTGCCAATGCTTTTATATGATAACTTAAAAACAGACTTGTAACTGAAATATTTTTATCAGTCTTTTGTCGCATCAGGTTGCGAAACCAGCGATAATTCTCGTTTTCATATCAAAAAAATTAAATATTATTTATGGGAGCAAGTGATGCAGAAATTTACATTTGCTGCGAACGATCGAAGCTGCTTTTCAAGGTTATTCACAGCGACTTGGCAACTTTTAAATGAAAATTCATCTGCTGGTTCCTCTTTATAACTTTTATTCGAGTCGTTCATAAAGTTTTTAAGTGCAACCTGCCTTGGATTTTTCATTCATTAGAGGACAGTTCCTCTACGTCTCACCTAAAACAACAAGTACTTTGGAATCTAATGTGTAACTTACCTGTTCGTTTTGCTTCGTGTTTGTGATTTCCATGAAAAAATGAAACGTGACAAACCTTTTAAAACATGTTTCCACATTTATTTATCAATTTACGACCAATGGTAATTTACGTTCCAAATATTTTGGAACGGGTTCGTTTAAAATTTGATCTAATAAGATAGTATGCCATTAATCCGCTCGTTGGAATGAATGGCAGACCTTTTTAGCACAACTTTAATTATCAGTTAGCTGCTATTGACAATAATACCTGTATACGTAGCCAATTTTATATCATAATATTTCGTTAGTAGTGTATATTTGGAAGAACTATTATTATCACCAGCACGACCATGGAAAGTAACAGTTTTCTTCGTCATGTACACTTACTATGGTGAAAATGTTACCGAAAAATTTAGGAGGATACTGTCCAGCAGCTGTCATTGACACATATTCTCGCCTAAGGCCGTTTTAAGGTTAATCGTCATTATGATAGAATTTCACTATCAAAACTGCGCAGTTTTGATTTATCTGTAACAGTTAGTTGGCAAAGAAATTCTCTGCAGGTATGTTAGTGTAATATTGTCGTAATGTTATTGCTGGCATCATTATACATATGCGATTGTGAAAATATTAGAACAAAATCTGTTACTGTTTCTTCGTTTCATTGAACTCCTTAGGTTGTTATCACATTTGTAACCCCGTTTGCGTCTTTCCTTTGTATATCGTATACGGCATTAGAAAAACAGAATCATCAGGACGAAGGGTCGTGGCGGGTAGAGGACTTTAGGAAAACGTCCTCTCTTCACGTAGCACTTAAAAACTATATCCGAACTTCACCGTTGGTAACTATTTGTCACTGTTTTCGTCAGAAAGGTGAAAATTTCACTCCGCTTTGGTGTGGTAACTTTCGCATGAAAGAGTTAGTACAGCAGCACTAACAAAAACCTTTATAATCTTCACCGCCAGGCCTATGCCACTGTTTTTATTGATTGTATAGAGGTGGGATATCTTGATCCACTACAATTACTTGCTCCAAACAATATGTGCACACTCGTATGTGGATCCAACTCATCGTCATCTTCGTAACTGGCGAGATTGTCTTCCCGTTAGTCACCATAATAGTGATCGTTTTCTACATGTCTTTGGAGCAAGACCATGCTCTATGCAGTCTTTTTCCGTCATCACAGCTATACCACTGATTTATCTTTGGAGCAAACATTTAGTATCAAGTGATGTCACAAGAACTCTTTAAGCTCCAAACAGTCCGTGCACTCGAGTCTATGCGTCGAATTCGTCGTCGTCGTCGTAACTACTGATGGCCTTCCTCTCTACCGCGACCTTTTTCATGCCCTGCGAGGGTGCACCTGCCACGGGAGCCTTCACTTTTATGTTACCCGTCCTGAGGAATTCCTCCTCTTCGTCCTCATCGTCGCTCCATCGTCGAGCCCTCCTCTTGTACTCAACTTCGGATTGTTGAGCTCTCGCGTCGTTGCCGTACGACAGCAGTGGGTTCCTCATTTTGGGAGCCCCGGGGTCGACCTCCGGCGGTTTGGGCGCCTTAGATTTGTCCCCGGAGTTGTCTCCCTTCTGGTTCTTGTCTTTCCTCGATAGGAAATTCTTGGTGGTCTTCTCCTTGGCTGGTTTATCCTTTGCCGGCTTATCCTTGGCCGATTTGTCCTTTGCTGGCTTCTCCTTGGTTGCCTTCTCTTTGGCAACCTTCTCCTTGATGGGCTTAGGTTCCTGGGGCTCTTTCTTCTTCTTGCCCTTCTTGTCCTGACTCTTTGCCGTAGCTCCGGCTCCGCCTCCCTCCGCTCCGGAGACGGTGGCTTCCCCATCGCCTGTCCCCCTTGCCTCTTCCGCTGGTTTCTGGGCGGTCCCCGCTCTCTTGCCAACCAGAGCGAACAATGGGTTCACGGTTTCGTTGGTAGGATCGGGCACCGGCGCGGTATTCTTGGAAGCTGGCTTTGCCTTTCCCTTGGGAGTAGCGGGCGAGGGGGCTGCTTTGACCTTTCCTCGGGGAGGTTCGGCTCTGGCTCGCGGGACCTCCCCATTTGTGACCGTGCCCTTGGCGGTGGCCTCATCTCGCGAACCGGACGCGTCAGTACTTTGGGTTGTTGCTGTATCAGCTTGGGAAGGAGTGGATTTGGGTCTCTTTTTGTTGGTTTTGGTGTTTTTAGGAGCGTCCGCTGTTGTCGCTGGCGATACCTCGCTGAGCGGTCTTTGGATCACCTCTAGAGTGATCCGATCCTCAGCGTTGTCGAAGTCCCTCTGGTGGAAGTACCCGTTGACGGCAATGGTGGCCGAGGCGGAGGATGTGGAGGCAACGTCGGCTGTTCTCAGGCCGTGGAACTTAGGTTTGGCAATGTTCATGTGCGCCCGGAACCATCGTGGTTTCAAACCCATCTTGAAAGTTGATCTTCCTCAGCGAACTGGTTCTGAAATGTTAAAAGTAAAGGAATTAGTTGGATTTTGACTCTAAGATGGCACGTCATACCCTCACGACAGGTCTCATTTTGTCTTTCCTTGACTTGTTTAAGACTCAAATGCATCATCTTGATATTTTCGGGTTGTAAAGAGTCGATTTTACTATTAAAGTTTTCTACCGATTAAGGTAGGCTTCCACGGAGTGCTTGAGAAGCATTTTGGCAGTCTCCCCTTCCTTTATGTGCTTCCTCTTCAATTCACAAAAAAGGGTCGAAATTTGCGAAAAAATTGCCTCTTTATCGAATACGAAAAGTTTACATTTGAGAAAATACCGGATTAAAATTTTCAAATTTAAGATAGAGTCTAATGTGAACATAAGTCTATTTTGTATATCACAGAAAATTTCAACTGAACATCCTCCGCACCACACGTTTAGTCATTTCTGACCATAAGTTGTTAGTTTATCGTTAGTGGCAATCTTATTAACTACACTACCTCAATTAATTCTTCCGCCAAGAGTGAGTGCACTGCGGAGCGACATCCAGAAAACTCACCGAATGGCTTCAGCATTGACAAATCTTGAGCTTTATACCGATAAAAGAGGGTTTTTTAACGCTCTAAGGTGTGAAACAGTACGTCCATTCTCATTCAAAACAAAAGAAGAGACATGCTGAATTCTGGTAGTGTTCTTAACCATGACAACGCCCGTCATCTCAGCGCTGATGCAGCCTAACTGCTCCTTGAGCAATTTCAATGGGACATTTTCAATTACCCGCCGTACAATGCCGACATAGTGCCGTGTGATTTCCATCTTTACGCTAAAATAAAGATGTGGCTTGGAGGGAAGTTTTTTCAAACGGACTACGAGCATCAGGACAAAGGCGAAATTCATTGGAAGTCATTGGCAGCAACATCATATGAAGAAGGGATAGCAGTTTTTGTCCACAGGCACGACCAATTCCTCAATCGCCGAGGTCATAATGTCGAACGGACACCACAAGTGTGCTCAACATTTAGCAATTAAAATAATATTTTATCAATATCTTCGTCTTCTGATCATGACCCATCGGAGGGTTAAAAAAAAAAAACCGCCCTCGTAGTTTAAAAATTGTCATAATGCTCGAAAAAATGGCTCAAATGTCTATGGTTTTACAAGGATGAAATTAAATTTTTTAGCGATTCTTTTATTCGGAAATCTTGAACAGATTATAAAGTTAGCGTGGGTAAAGTGCCAACATTAATGGGTAGCTAGTACTTACTATCAGGTTAATGCATGGAAAGTGGACATCATTTTTATGTCACCCTGCCAACTCTGCCACCCCAACTTGACCCTGCGTGCTTATCGTGACAACCCCTGGGCAGTTGGCAGCCCCTTTTAACCTTCCCATAGTCACGGGTGGCCTATATTTCAGGGATTTTGAAACACAATTATTCCTTTCTTTCAACCTGATGCAGTTTTTAATTGTTTCGTCATCACTTCTGTCCATCAGAAAAAAAATTTAAAATGATAATTCTATGTATTTTGTTTATGCAAGTGATTAGACCCTCTCAATGTTTTACTCGTATCCTAGAAACTGTTACGTTGATTTTTGACCTTGCACTCACTCACTTGTGCTAGATAGATTTATTATTCGTTTGAAAGATTATATATCTGATAATTTTAGTCGTTTAGAAAGTTCTAATGTTGCTGTCGTATAAATACAGGTTTTAAAAAGTACCTTCATGGTCATATTTTTTAGAGAAAAGGTTTCATTAGAAATAAACTTCGTTTTTTGGGTGTTTATTTCTATTTCCTTGGCAGGTTGCACTTAAAAACTTTAAGAACGACACGAATAGAAGTTATAAAGAGGAACCAGCAGATGAATTTTCATTTAAAAGTTGACAAGTCGTTGTGAATTACCTTGAAAAGCAGCTGCGATCGTTCGCAGCCAATCTAAATTTCTGCATGACTTGCTCCCATAAATAATATTTAATTTTGTCGATAAAAAAACGATAATTATCGCTGGTTTTGCAACCTGATGCGACAAAAGACTGATAAAAATATTTCAGCTGCAAGTCTGTGGTGAAGTTACCATATAAAAGCAATGGCAATAGAAATGCCATAGCTAAGAATTATTATAAGCTTCAGCTAAGAGAGCACGAATTCACACGTGAGTTTCTAAAGGGGTTATATTTATAACAGTATGCAACCGTTTTTTGCAAGTTAGAGGAGATTTACTGACGAAAAAGTCGCTACTGCCTTCGTTCCAACTTATTCAGCTTAGCCCCTTATTTTAACAAAGCATTTCTTTTTAAACACATTTTACCTCCATTTACAAGATCAAAGAAGTAAAAGTGGGAGCACTCAAACATACGATAAAAAGGAAATATTGAATAAAAATTGTTTGTAGAAGTCGGTTTAATGCTACTCACCAGCCTTCTAGAAGTAAAACGAGGAAGAAAGACTTGCAAGAAGATAAGGAAAGTATTAGTTTTATCGTCTTGGCAATAGATTTCATTGGATGATCTCACTCTGATAATTCGAGAGAGGCGGTATTTTAAATTTATGGTATTAACCAATCGTGCATCCCACGCGAAATATTCCTTGAAATCGAAAAAGCAATAAATCGTGAATCTTGAATTATTATCTCTTCATCCATTCACTTCCAGGAAAGGCTTGGTGTCGGTAATAAATTATAACTAAAGATACGTGAAAATAGCGCTTTCATTTTAGTTTTATAGCACTTTCAATTTCAGTTTATAGCATTATGTAGCATCTATTTTTTAAATTTATTTTCATAATGAATCACTAGTAGTTGACGACGAAGTGGGATGAAACAGATTTATTGGAAAGAATAAAGAATAGTATTAGTAATTATGGGGTATAATATAACAATAATTATGGGGTATAATATAACAATAATAAATTAAGGAATGAGACATAAAGTAAATAATTAAAAATGATATTAATAGCCCGAATGTCATTTACACTAGTTGAGCATCAACATTGAACAAGTTTCAACACTTTCTTCCTTCAACCGGTTCCGTCTGTTAGTCACAACTAGATTGTACCTACTGGCTGAAAAACCTCTCGGCATCCACAATTGAAACTGGTGTTCAGATTGTGTGAAGTGCAGAATTACCAAACTCAGTTTTTTCTCGGCAGATGGTAATAAATATTTGTCGCGGACATACATCGCGGAATCTACCAGGGTTTTCTCTCAACCTCTCTAATCGCTGCCGATGAACATACAAGTAACGATCTATGAAGCAGTTAGGCCCAGCGTCCAGTGCCGTAGCGAGGGGTGGGCTCGGCTCTAAATTTACGAATTTTGCCATCGGAAAAGGCGAATTTGCGGTTTTAATATCATAAAAGTCCAGTCATCGCGCCTATGTTGCATTTATTCACGTGTATCGCATCAATATCGCATTTATCGAATATGCGATATTTACGTATCACTAATCATAACCTTTCCATTTTTCCTCGAAGGTTCTGATGAGTGAGGGTAGAGCTCAGCCCGAGCTAAATTATTGAGGCGTAAATTCCAGACAAGGTCGGGAGGCTGATTCGTCTTCTTAGTTCTCACAGTAGGTCTATTGGTTAGGGCACTTGAGTATTCTGATCTGGTTGCTCACCGCACATTGAAATATTAGCATCATTGTTTTCTCAGTGTCAAAGCTTACCCCTGAGCCTTCAGCTGTGGTTTCTATTTAATGGACGCGTGGTGCAAACTATTCCTTGAGGTTAAAAGGACTGCCGAGTTTATTTACCGGTGAAATATAGTGCAGTTGTTTTATTGAACATAAAAATCATTTTAATGCAATCATAATTCGGATTGTTAATTTCTTTCCGCTAGGATGCCGTCGTCGTGTGTTCTACCGGCTCTGGTAGCTCAAAACGCAATATTTTGTATTTATACTGCCGTCGGACCCAGAGAAGCGGGATTCATGTTACTAGGTTGCTAGCCAAACACGTACTGATGTGGACAAAATGTGATTGGTGCAAACCCGCAATTACTGAATCACATGTGCTTCCTCACATTTCTGCTGCTGTGTTAGCAAACAGACTGAGTCTGGACCTTACAGTCAGGGGAAATTAGTCCAACCCGCAGGTAGACCGCGCCTTTTCTCAGCATCGGTGTAGATGATATGAATTAACCAGTCGGAAAAACCTGGACGGAAAGAAAATATCCCATTGGGAACCTCATAATGCGCTTAATTGTTTTTACTCATTCGCTTAGTTTTTTATCACCTGTCAGTCTCGTGCCGCCGGGGTATCCAACGATATCATTATAAAAAATGTGCTCGAATCTTATCTAACTACAGATACAAAAAAATTCTATCCATTTGAAAGACAAAAATGTGGCCTCACGAATCATCTGTATATTTCTTAGTTGGCAGGCTTAATATGATATCTATTTAGAAAAAGTGTTGTAAAGGTTGTTGTCGACCCTTTATAATGCCGTTTTGCCACATGGAACATGAATTATAGTTATGTTACAGAGGAAATGAAACTAATTGAGAATTCCCATGCATCGAAATGTCTAAAAAGGGATATGGTGGCATTCATAATATTTTTATTGTGTAACAAAATTCCATCTTATGGGTTGTTTGCTTCCAAAGGGCTTGGTGACAGTTCCTTCTTTTTTACATAGTTATTGTAAGTTGACTATTGAGAAAAGGTGGTAATCGCTTATTTTTTGCCCCTGCATCAATGCTTGCATTTAATTGGCTAAAAATAGTAGTAATGGTAATTTTAAGGTCCAATTTCATGCATGTTTTAGCTCTTGTTATGATGAACTTCACGCCAATAAGTCTCCATTCAAGAGAAACATTGTGCTGGAAAACGGGTAGTATCATTCGGATGATTATAGATCTCATGTGGTAGATTGGTAGAGAAATTTTTGAGAAATAATTAGAATCTTAAAACTCGACACTAATCCATGTTGGGTGGCCTGCCTCTTTAACGAAAATGTCGGTGAGGACGTAATGGAATGGCTATAATATGATTAAATAATAGCATAACAAATGCTCCGAGACAGTTTTCTGAAGTTCAGAACAGAACAACTTAACCGTTCAGAACAACGTAACTTTGAATAACTTGACTCACTTTGAGCCAGCGCATAAACGGCGTATTCATTCAATAACAGCACAAACCGTACATGGGCCACACAATGGAAAATAGTGGACCTAACAAAGTTTTTTTGTCTGTCGATAGACAAAAATATATCGCTATAATTTTAGAGAAATTTGAAATTTTCTCAACTGAAGTGAGTTTCGCCATTTAAAGTTGTGAGCCAACAGACGCCGTTTCCGATTCATTATCTACATAGTACGCCAAACTAAGTCGAGTAGTCGTGAGCAAGTGTTGAGAATAAGTTTTAGATTGGAGAAGCAAAGAATAGATAAGAATTGTGAATCATGGATGACTTCAGATCTATGAATGTTGATGGTGAGGTGAACTTATGGACTCTTACCTTTTGTTAAGTAGTGATGAATTGTTGTGCTCCGTACTTCAACGTCTTTTCATTTTCCAGTGAAATCTCAGTGCTCTCGACCTTCAGCTTTGAATGGCTATCCTTGGTTCAGGGTAGATCCTTGGTCCTTCAACACCCTCCCAAGGCGTTTTTCTTTGGACTGCGAAGTGGCCGCGTTCTGTCCTTGGGACCCATGAGTGTTGCGGCTTCCGTCTGTCCCGCATACGGCAATGTCGTCGGCTGAATTTGTTCTTGGATGCAGCCCGTGATGCGTCTACTATCTTGGGTTCGGAAAGCGCATTGGCTGTCGAAACTGTGTGTGAATCGCGAAACTACTGTGTCGCGGATGTGTGAAGATGACAATCCCCTGCTAAGAGATAGTATCCATTTCGATCTGCGTTTATTATAGCGCCACTCCGCTAGTCTTCAATTGATCCTTTGGTTCAAGCAGGACGACTTTCCCGATCGATTTTGTATCACTCAGTGTTGGTGGTGCTTTGTTGTCGGCTGATAATTCATTTGTGCCGAATGATTTCATCACGTACTCCTTATCTCCGGCCCGGGATCTACCGATAAGTTGGCCGCCATTGAGAGATGATCTCTCTTGATAGGCGTTTCTGTGACTCTTATTCAAGTTTAATTACGGTTATGATCGAATTGCCGATTTTAAGGTCTCTATTGAAATGCGCTACTGTTGTACAACGTTGAGGAATTTTAGCCACCGAGGCCGAAGAGAGCGTACCAATTCCAAATATGTCACTCTTGTCTTTTTACACGCCTTTCGGGAATTGAGATTCATTCAGACTTGTCATCAAATCGCTACATTGGTCTGGAGTCTGGACAAATTTATAACATTTGTATTGAGGATGACGTTCGGCGGTAGAACTTATATTTGAAGTACGATCCAAATTATAAACTAATATCCCCTTCATAAGGCGTAAAAAAGAAAATAGTACCATAATACTTTCTTTATATTGCCTTAATGCTGGAAGGTTATCCATCACGGTACATGGAAATGATATGATGAATCCAACTGTGTCTTCGAGGTCGAACCGTTTTTTTATCTTCAGGTATAAAAATAGGGGTTTCTCAATAAAATTCTCCGTAGAGTACTCCGGTCTATTCCTTTTCGGTACTCGTCTAAAGTGTGGTGAACAAGGGAAGCTCTTTCATGTATCTGTGGCACAAGGTATTGGGTGTATTCTAATTTTGGCGTCAGTGTTCGAACTGGTTTGCCAAAGATCCGTGCTGCAAAACATGCTTGCATTCATGAAATTTACTGCCAATACATACACCAATGATAATTTTTTTCCTTCGTTTGAGTACGTGCCGCGCTATTCCCCCTGAGTTTGATCAAGTCTGCTGTGTTCCCAGATTGTCAGGAATTTTTAATTTCACACTGATTACCTTGAGATTGTTATTGGCTGTCGACTTATCCCAACTTTCCAGTGCAATTATATGGTCAATAGCCTTAGTTTAATTTCAATAAGAGTCGATGGAATCGTAGTCCATATATAATCACTACTTTTTTGGACGTCTTCTCTCTAAGCATTTGCCCTGAGTAGGTCATGTGTGTTAAAAAAAGAACAGTACCTATCCGGTTTTAAAATGTTTTTATTTCAGGAGACGCCCTTCTCTACGCGCGAGTTCTAAAATTGATTTTTGTCAGTTTTCTCGTATTATTTTCAGTACCGTAATAATGAGTTGTTAAGTTCATGTATATAATATGAAATTGTTAATCCATCATATTGTTCTTGTGTCAGATTTGATAGTTATGAAGTACGTACTATTTCTTCATTCTATCTTTTAAAGTTTGTTTAAGTGCATCGGGTTTTTTGAATTTGCTTAACATACTTAATGTAGGATTCTTGTCTCGTGATTTCCCTACGGACTCGTTTCCCTAAAATAGTGTGTTGCTCAGGAAATTTCCTTCGCCGCCTTAATAAGTGAGAAACAGGGTTAATAAGAATTTTACCAACTTTAACGTATCGGTTTGTCTCTCTAGCAGCAGTTGGTTGACGCTATCGTCTTGAAATTTCCAGGGTGTGTACCAAGGGACTCCATTAAAGTAGGCCCAAGAACATGTAAGCATTATATCTGTTGCCGTTTCGCGCGCATTTTATTCGGCGGCGCCGCTAGGCAGCGGTGTCTCGTTCTGTGTGACTTTCGCCATTAACCCTAGTGGAAGTGGAAGTACAAAAAATCCCTTTCAATACAGTAAATAACTCAATGCGTTAACCAAATTACGTTTTCAGATGATACATTAAGGTACTCTGAGACTTATGAACGGGATACGTTCCGAAGACTTGGTCGTACGTCGGATTAGTCGTTAGATGGAAATGACATTTGTACCCAGGCATATTAAATCATGAACGGGGCCAAATTCTAGACGAAAACGTTGCTGAGCCGACTGACGTGTATTCGCTCCGTGAAGTGCACGTACTTTTATAAGCGATCCTTCAAAAGGTTGATGTTTTGATAAAAAATAAAGTTATGAATGAAAATAAAGAATAATTTTGTGTTGCTACTGCACCGTGCGTGCGATTGTCATGAAATTTTGGAAAATAAATTTTGGGGATTTTTCGAAATTTATATTTTAAAACACTGGCGTCAATCCAGTGGAGGACGTTTTCCTCCCAATATTTAACAGGGTCCCCCAGAGAATTCAATGAGGCTCTAACGAATAGGGTGGTTTCCTATTATTTTTTATTGCCTAAATCGAAAGATAATTACTCCTGGAGTACGTATTTCACGATTTTAGATTTTTAAATGACGATATCTATTTTTCGCGATTAAATGAAAAGTGAAAATTTTCAAACGCGCGAAAACGCGTCGGCTAAGTATGAATGCTGGGAAAACCTGGTGTGACGTCGTTCTGGTTCCCGCTGCCGCCAAGTGAGGTGACCTTGGGGCGAGGCTTTGAGCGCTGATACGATGCAGGATGCTAGCAGGTAGCAGAGTACCCTGCTAGCAGGTAGCGCTTGGCTTAAATGAGGATTGTTAATACCTTATCAAACGAAGGAAACTTTCCGACCATAGCCAGTTTAAATAGGTGATTATTAAGACATGTTTCCCTGAGCTCTGTGCCTCATGCATGCATTGTTAATCTCAGACGATGTAAAACTCCTATCTACTCGTATAGGAACTAGGTCCCTGTGACGTCACGTGGAGTGGTATCGTATGGGCGCCAATCTGGCCTTTTTCAAATGAGGATAAAATTGACCATTCCCATTCGTCTAATCCGGTATTTCTAAAACCATATAATTTTTATATTATGAATACACTAATGGTGGGTAACGAATGGCAATCAATGCCTTTCGTTTTCTTTGATGAAGGAAACTACCGTATTGGCGTAAAATGGGGTAAAAAATGAATTAGAATCACAATTTCCATGATTTATTAAGTTTCTATTTCCGAGAGAGCTCCCCCGATCCCGGAAAGTATTTCATACCTCCCTAGACCTACCGGAACCCCGTCCCCCCAAAAGTTTATTGCAATCGACGCCATTGTTTTAAAATAATGTTGGTTGTAAGTCGGGGAGAACCTTAACTGAACGTATGAAATCGTTTCTGGCTTGACATGGTGGAAATGCGATACATCCATGATAAAATATAAAAAATAAATGGTAATTTTTACACTTAAATATAAAAATCCACTACCGTCCGTGGTTTCGACATTCTATTTAATTTTCAAAGTCATTTCATGTCAATCTACGTCCTTGAAAATGATGTGTGTTGAAACCATGTTTGGTAGTGGAGTTTTGTATTCAAGTGTGGAAATTACCATTTTTAGTTATTGTCATGGATACCGCAACTGAAAGTTTTTTGTTAAACTTCGTGGTAATTACTTTTTTTGTAGTTGTACAGTGCTTCGTTGACCCTTAACCTTAGGGAAGTGAGCTGCAGGATTGCTTATCTATATCGGAGTAAGTCTCACTCGGGCGTTCCTTGATGGGCGGGAGGCGAGCCCTGAAATCCAAGGGATAGTGAGTGCAGGGAGATGGACATTCAATGGGTATGAAGTGAAGAGTGTTATTGAAGACCACTTGTGGAACTGGCCTCTGCTCCGGGATGACTTCTTGTGTGACGCTAGGCTGTTGGTCGACCGCAGGGGTTCGACGCCGCCGCCTGCACAAGTACATCATGATTCGTGAGGTTATTCCGGCTGCGACGAGAACGCCGAAGGATACGCCCACGTAACTTGCGGAAAAATCTGGAATGCAGTGTAATGTTTTTTACATGAACATCAGTGAATACAAAATGATTCTGATATTACCGAATAATTATAACTGACGATTTCAGGCTTAACTGTGTGAAACCTTTCCATTATGGAAAATGAAAAAAATTTGTTTGGTTCGCTAATACATTTGAAAAAGAACGACCTGGGTTTCATAACATAAAATTCACCAACTCATTCTTCACTTTGTGGTATTCCATTATGAGGTTTCTTGGATATTTAACTTTTACTTATACCACTAGTTTTTTCAAGTGTTAGTAAAAATGAAATATCCAAGAAAATTTTTCATAACATTGTTACATCGTCAGATTACCTGAGCTCAGTCAGTCAGTTATAACATTAAAATATTATGAAACCCGGGTCGGGATTTTAAAATTATATTAGTGACCCTTACTAAGTTAATTTTTTTACATGAAGATTATATAATTTAAAATCTACGAAGAGGGTTCTTGGTAGATAAGAAATTAAACATCGTCTCGGGTGACGCTCTTTAATAGCTCTGAATTATATCAGGATTTATAATAAATACGTGACAGCCAAAAAATATAATAGAGGTGGAAGTTTGACAAACTATAATTGAGTAATGTACGAGCTGTCCAAACAGGAGAGGTGATTCGCATATTCGGGAAACTAATTGTGGCTTGCTCAGGTGTGGAGAGCTTAATTTTGGTTAACAAAGGGAGGGTTAATGTTGCTAAAAAATTGTCCCCGGCGGTACTAATAGATTAAATGACAGTTTTACCCCCATTCGGTCGACACTTTTCATTTTGATATCTGAGGTATACTGTAAGATTTTTATTGTCATGAACATCTCGGTAGTGTTTACGTGAGAGGAGGGTAAATGGGAGGTAGGGGTACGCGATTTCATTAGGCATTTACAATGTGTGTCTCTGAATGCCATTTTATTTTAAATGCTTGCTAGTTAAATGTAATCTGAAATCGAGATGAACATGTTTAATGTATCTTAATGCCTCGTACAGACCATTTGATATGGCGTAAGTTACCTTAGTACTAGGGACGGATTTTTCCACGGGTCGTTACTGTGGGTAGGTATTTCGCCGCTATCCATCGAGACGGCTAGGCTGCAATTTATTGGCGAGTAGTCTCTAAATTCCAGTTAAATTTTTTCAATTTATTTTTCTTATAATTTCTACTCACCCCACATATCTTCGATGGTCTCTGTCCTTGTACTTCCCTCTTGTGCCCAAATATTCCTCCGGATATTTGCGTATTTGCTCGTGCGTGTGTCACTGCGGAAAAGTATTCGATACCACCTCTCTATGGAAGACTGGGGAAAGAATCGTAATGTGCGTCGAGTAACCCTTTCCCAAGTGATATACCATCCCTTCAGATCTTATCTGATGGGGTTTGAGTGATTTTACCTGTAGTTGCCTCCCTCCATATCAACCTCTGCCGTCTATTCTGTAAATCTAGAGCTTTTCTGGTACTGTATCCCTATTAGCGGTCAAATATCGATCCCACTCTCGCACGTCAGAGTCAGCGTATCTAACTAGTTGCAATGCCCGTTCTCTCTGCTATTTGCTCCGAGTGTTTTGTTTTGATATTGATTCAGTTAATACCATTTTCCGTAAAAAAAAAGGTATAATGAATGACTCCAAAAGCCTGTATTTGTTTGCGGGAATGGAGCGAAAGACCGCAGGGACTTCACACAATCTCTCAACCGGCAAGTCCTGACCCTTACTCACTCACGCAAGCTTAAAATACCAGGAGAATAAGCTCAAAAGAGCAGGCCAAGATGTATATAAACACAAGAGAAGTGAGTGTAGCGCTATTTCGGCCACCAAGAGGGCCGTGTCAATGCGGAAGTACAATATTTTCACAGCAGCACAGGGTTGAAGTGATCCAATAAGGTATAACCCGGGTCGGTGTAAAACGGACAAGTTTGTTACGATACGGCTTTTGGGGCACTTCATTATACCTTTCTATTGAACGCCGTAGAGCTCAGGTGCTCATATTCAGTAATCATTTACCGTTCTGAAATTCTCACAAGAAGATCATTTTGGTAAAGTATTCGAGGAGAGGATGGGTGCGGAATGTCGAAAAAAACATTTGGAGACGGAATAACAGTTATTGGCTTGACTGATAGTGGTAGTGATGGTATTGAATTTTCTCATGGTCTTAAAGCAATAGATTTGGTTTCGCTTTACTTGAATTGTATCTGGATACAGTAGATTATGGATAATTAGGTCACCAGATTACTTGTCCCGGAACAGAATCTTGAGTGTTCTACGATTTATTTGGAAATAAATCCGTTTAAATGGGCCGCCCGTCGGATGTATTTGCCTAGTTGATATTCACTTGGAAATATAGAATTTATGAAATGTTAAATACCGATTTTGTGTATTATCCCTCTCCATTTAACCTAAATACGCATCCTCTTTCATCGTCTGCCTTACCGCTGCTTTAGTCATAAACACACGCTCCGAATCATTGATAATCACGAGAAAAGTGTGTATCTATAGCTTTTATGCTTTCTCAAAATTATGGAAAAGTTTTCATAGCTTTAGTTGTTTTTCATAATTATATTTGAGGTAATAGGTTACTGAAAAATAATGTCATTCAACTATCAATTATTCGTCTTAGTCACTTTTCAGCTCCTATGCATGCATATTTACAGAATTCTTCGAATAAAAGAGGCAGCCGCTTAACAGGACCTAAGTCTACCGATCCTGATATGTAGGTACCGGATTATTGTGTATTTATGTGTATGAGAGCTCAGATTTTCCCTCTAATTTACAGCTCCAAAGCAAACATATACTACTCACTTACCTATTTAATCCTTCTAGAGTTAGAACCACCAGCTTTGAGCCCATGGATAAAGTGCTTAGGCTGGCAAAGGTCGATGCTTCCTTATCTTGTACCGTTAAGTTCTCCAGAAAGTAATTCTTTCACAATATTTCATGCTCGAATGTGGAAAATTGAGAATAAAATAGCTTTACATGAATTGGATAATTGCATGTATTAGTTTTGTTATAAATTGTAAAGTACGACATGGGCTGCCTCATAATAGTCTTGCTACAGAACACATACCATGAACTGGCACTTGGTGAAAGTACCTTGTTTAGCTGTAATAAATCCTGCTCAATAACTCATACATACTGTAGTTCACATTACGCTCTATAGTTTGAATTATACGGTGTGGGATGCAACTGATTACATCGCATTTGTGATTCCTTTTTTTAATGGACGAGAAGTTGAAGAGGGATACCTCCTATGAAAGCAGACACTTATCCATCCACATCTATGATTTTTCAATGTTTCCTGCAGCGGAGGAAACTATTGTGTAGTTTGTAATAAGTTTTCATCCTCTCTTTACTTTGTATTCTTTATCGATTGCATTTACCCATTTACGACCAGATATGCGAAAACGCACCATAAAAACGATTGCATTGGTGATGCTATTGAGGAATACCAATTTATCTTTCTTAAGACAGTAAACTTATTTGTAAATCTGTTTAACTACGTATGTTTTTCTTTGTGATTTGTTTGCTATTGATTTTATATTTTCTTAGTGACTAGTGATTTGGGAGAATTGTATGTATAACAAAGGTTAGAGTTGATCTTCATGGCAGCGCTAATGCTAATTATAGAGTAAAAATGCAGGTAGAAAGCCACGGAGGCAACTCCTCAATTATTGGAATGCGAGGGCAGCGATTTATGTACAAACTTATGTAATCATTCAACGAATAACAGTTTACCGGTTGATGTTACGTTTTATGTGGAGAAAAATACACCGAACACAATCAAATATAAATAAAAAATACACAGAATAACAACATTACATCGGAATATACTTTTAAGGCTCATCACCCATTACAAAAAAGGCAGAAAATCACGAAATTATTACCTCATGCCATGAAAAGGGTATAATTGGCCATGATATTGATGAATATCAGTCAAGATGAAGGATCAGGCACTCAAGGAGAAGGCACTGGTACTACAATAGTTTTTGCGTTTTTGTGAGTACCCACTTGTTTGCAGTATGCTCTAGCACTCAACAATTTTTATCGTTGTCATTAAAAATGTCGAGGTATTCGTTTAAATGATAATTGAATGATTGAAAAGCGTGAATAGAAAATCATATGAGCTGTTTCTAGATATAAAAGTCGGCGAATAGAAAGCCTTAGAAGAGATTTTGACAATTTTACTCGCAATTTAAGGTAAGCTACCCGTATTACGCCGAAGGTACGAAAGGTGCGCCATTATTTTTTTTCACAGAAAGTAAATTTCTGAGACCATTATACATATTTCTAAATTGTATTTTCTAACGTAAATTACAATTAAATATGGGATAAAAAGCTTATATATCGGGTTAATTCTGACGTTGGACGTAGATGGGTTGAGGTCCTCTTTACGTCTCATGCCATTTCCGGAGCGGACGATACTCCTTTACACTCTAAATATTTTCATCTATGCATTTCTATAGTGCTAAGTGAATAGTTTGCATGAAATCGATTATTTTTCACGCAAAATATTATAGCTTTAAAAATGCATGGTCCAGGTTTTTTTTTACTGCATGAAATAATGCTGATATAGTATTCGCTGGCGCCTCTGTGGTATTTCTGTACTTCTGCCTTCTTGCATGAATGTAGGAAAGAGCGCACAATATCTGTTTGGAAAATTATTTTTTGTGGGTACATTGGTTTGTAGCGGTTTAGCAAGTGATGCTCGTGAAATTTTCTCGGCCAAATAGGATCGGCTCATGGGAATACGATTGATCCAGGACAGATTTTTGTGTGTGTCATGAAAATAATTTTTTCCTCTTCGTAAATGAAATTGTGTTGTAAGCGCGGACTTTTTTTGTTGGAAAAGTTTCTAGTGGATATTCTAAATAAATATTTATCAACGATATAAGAGATAAAGGCGTGCGCAAATGTGAATATTTGCAGAAAGGAGAGTTGATTTGAGATCTGCGTCAAACCAATTCTGGCATTGTTGACCTGTGATTGGTAACAGTGATAGAGCATCGTGAACATTCGCGATTCGTTAAAAACTTCTACCAGCCAATGGAGAGCGTTACTCAGATTTAGCTCGAATTAGTTCACTGATTTATAAACATATTTTCACCATCTCTTAGGTGAACTCAATCGTAAAAATACAGGCTATGAGTAAAACTGAAGCCGGTACTGTGCAAAATTTATAAAAACATAAAAAAACTACACATATACACTATCATGTCGTGAGCATGATTCGCTACGTAGGACATTAACATTTGTGAGTGATGAACGAATGTTTGCATAACTGGGCATGATACGGAACGTGCTGTGTTCATTTAGACCAGTATGCAGTTTGGAGTTCATTATTTTCATAAAATTGCTCCAGGTAGGCCTTAATAATGTTTATTAACCCTCTGAGGGATGTTCGATCGAGTCACTTGTTGCGGCGTTCGGGTGTCAGGATCATCTGGCGGCATGGTTGTAGTGCGTTGGCGGCATCGGATGCGCTCCGTAGGGCGCAGCAGCCGGCGGGTGGTTGCAAGTGCAACCCTGGTACCCGTGGCCGTGGTGCGTTTGACATGTGCTGCATCCCGTCGATTGGTAGTCTTGCCTCGGTGCACAGAAGGGCGTGTGGCCCGCGTTCTCCACCGTGATCACCTCCACCACTTTGGCGTCGTGGGCACAGTGGCGATGCCTGTGACGTCGCCTGCACAGGTAGATGATCAGTCGGACTAGCACTACGATGGCAAGGATGGTGCCGAGGGTCGAAAATATTATTGTGACCGCCGAACCTGTAAAGAAAATTACAGTTACATTTTGGTTATATTAAAAAAAACTTAATGCAGAAATTACATTTTAATGAATGAAATTTATAAATTTTCCTAGAGTTATATACCCCGTAAGAACAAAAAAATATATATTTTATGATCAACGTAAATAGAAAAGTCAACAGTTTGGAACTAACGGTGACAAATTATATGTAAATCAATAAAATTTTCACAATTAAGAGGCTGAATGCAAAGTACACGGGAAATCATTCAACAAAATTCATCTGCATACTTATTTTAAAAGTTAACAGTTGATTAACTGCACTAAAATACTATTATTTAATATGCAAACTCAACTACTACAAGCAATTAATTTACTATTAAAAATAATAACATTTGGAGGTCAGAAAGTAATATATTTTAATATTTCATCTGAAAACTGTCAACAGGAGAACGATTAGAATACGAAGAATAATTTTGTTAGCAATCGTGTTCACAAAGTCAGCAATAAATGCATGACCCAAATAATGTTGTATGAATGCTACGCTTCGCTTTATGAGGAAGGAGTATCATTTTCTGTGTTACCATGGTGAAGAAGATGCTCGAAACGTATCCGATGCTCATCGTCAATTGATTGTATACGTAATAAAATGTCTTATGTTACCGTAGGTTTCAAGTATATTTCTTTCTTGTAGGCATTGTTTCGATGCTGCTAATTAATGATCATGCTTTTCTTTTAAGTGAATTAATCAATGTTGCTAGTCCTATAACCAATTTGGTAACGGTCGCTTTATTACTTCGATGATGATTTATCTTGCGCTATGTGAATTCCACTTTATATACTTACACAGTGGCACTGTATTTTTTTAAAAAGAAGGTTTTTTAAATTCATTATCATGCACGGAATTTCGATTCCCCGTAAGAACTTTTATTTTTTTATCCCCGATTCAAATTCTCGTTCTCTCCCTTCCTTGATTCTCCTACATGCTTTCATTAGCGCCGTTTTCAACATACCCTCCCCCATTAGTGCTCCTTCCATCCACACAATCCGTCTCCTTTTTATATCTTCTCAATTAAATTCATTTCTTCTACCTGCAATTGTATTCCAAAATTCTCTCAACAGAGGTTTGGCCGGGTAAGGTTGCGAAGTAAGGAATTGCCCAGTTGAAGTATTCTAACTCCCATATTTACACCATAACTGGTTTGCACCTTGTAGGTGTTTTTGTTGTCTACAATGGGTAATCATGACAAGTAGGCATAGATGAACTTATCGCCTTTGAAGTATATTTTCTGGCCAAGCATGTCGTATGCGTCAGTTTAATTACAATGCTGTGGTTGTACCTAGGACATACTCGTACTTTGTCGGCATAATTCCTGTAACCAGATAATTATAATTTGACCTCTGAAATGGAATAGCCGGCATGAAAAATAACAAAAGCTACTTTGCTTATTATTCTTTCAGCAGCTTACCTTGGTAATCATCGGAAACCGTTAAAAACTTTTTAAATGTTTTTTTATATTGTAATGGAGACCCTTAAATCGCGTAAATCGAATTACGACGAAATTTATCTAATTCGTAATGTCGCTGGGCGTCAAAAATGGATCGAGTTGCCTAAAAACTAATCGATAAGCTTAATTTTTTTCATCTTAATATATTTTGCTGAAAGTAAGGTGAAGTCAAAGTTCTATCAAAAGCCGTCGACACAAGAATTCGTTTCCATCACTTTATAACTAGGCTCACCGAATGAAATTGAATCATAAATTTAAAAAAAAAATCGTTAAGTTACCCATGTTTTGATGGCTAGCCGGTAATCGGCCGTCTTCGATTGTACTCCAATATCTGGAAACAGCGCAGGGAACGTTCGAACTCGCTTCGATATCTTGGCCGATAGTCTCCGGGAGTGTGGTGCCTTATCGCTTGTCCATGTAGCTGTGGATGGTGTCTCCAATTCATTTATATATATGTGCGTATTCCTCTTATCTCCTATACCTGTCCGCGTGATGTCTTCCTTACGGTGGTTTCCCCTTGCACCATGACGCCGAATGTAATCGGGATGCCTCACGTGCAAATTTTGCGTGACGTACGTAAGGTAAACGGAATCAGGTCTTGTGACTTCCATCTACGAAGAATGACGAGAATAGCATCAGGAGAAATATTCGACTTATCCAACATCAACAGAAGATGCAGATTTTTCAAAACTGACCTGATTCAGCGAACAATAGTGAACTTTACTGGTGATGGGTTGTCTCGATCGCTGCTATTTCTAATGTCATCTCGTTTTCTCAGTGGCTGGTCGTTTTTTGTACAAATTAATCATCTACTGTCATTTCTTTAGTTTATTTAGACAATGATTCGGTTCCTCTTGCAGCTATCATCACGGTTTCGTATTTTCTTCTCGTCCTATTAATGGAATCGCTGGATTACCTTTCATCTCTATAAATTTAACTATAAAAATTTATAGCGATGGACGAGATTTAACCCGCGATTTAATTACTTGGAGAAGAAGGAAAAATGGTGCTGCCCTGATAATGATTATGACGAAAACCGAAACGTTGGATAAAGGAAATGACAATCAATTTTTAATTTGCATAAAAATTGACAAAAAACCTAAGAGAAAGCCAGAAGATATTATTAATAATTGTTAATTTTTTCCATCATCGCCTTCACGAATATGTATTGGGTACACTGTGCTGTTACTTTCGTCATTATGTTATTTTTTAATGATGGAGGCGCTACGAAGTTTACTGGGCCATAAAATTTATTTATTATTCTATTTGGATATTCTCGAATAACGTCTTGAACTTTTTGATCTGGTGCATATAGGTATAGATTGCGGACTGCGAGTTATCGGTATTCAAATTCGAGGGAAAGCGAACAATAATTGGGTCCATATGGGTGCATACCGTGATGGTGTAAATTTCGTATCAAGCCACCTCTGTCTGGGGAATCTAAATCCTTTCCCATTCAAATTGTCTTTCGGCCAGAATACTAAATGAAATTGATGTGAATTACGACCAAGAATAAATATCTTGTGGAGTGTTATTCCGTAAAGCTAGTTGTCGCCCAACTCTTTTGATGAGCTAGTAACTCTTTCGGAGTACTTCTGGCTCTTTCAAAGAACATGAAATCAATAGTCGCTGCTTTGCGGTGAATGCCTAGTATATAATTGAAAAAAATACCGACTCAGGTACCCGTCGGGCCCGTGCGCCACCCTACGGTGTACAGACTATAGATTGCTATGTTTGGAATTACCTTCTAAAAAAAAAGTGGAAGTGAGCGCTTTAAGACGTGATTCACGTAGCGGCCATCATCTCTTATTTAGGAAGCACCCTTAGTTCAAAATGATCACTATTTTTTTTCTTTTATAGGCAAAGTGTAAGGGCCTGAGTAGGATATCATGGGGCCTGTGACAAACGTTTGTGAAAATCTAGTGTCTATGAAGGGTTTTTATTATCACCCCTGAATATTCACTAATTCCTTATGGAAAGAGATTAATTTATGTATCATAATTTGTTTTGGTGTAAGATGTGTATCTTTTTAGCATAGGTTTCGATAATGTTAGGTTTCACGGCGTTAAGTTTCCCCGGAATCAAAACAAAAAAAATCACAAGGCTCGCTTCTGTTGATGTTCTATCAGCCGGAAAATTCTGCTAATGCCATTATCGAGTTTCCTCGTAATGGCAGGAGGTCGCAAGTGCTTTTTTTAATCACCCATGAATTTTCTCTAATTCTTGATTCTGTTTACCTTACGAGTCGTAGATGACGCAGATTTGTGCGCGCGAGACGACTTAGGAGAAGGGCGGGCGGCGTCTTAATGGTTCAGCTACTATCTAGACAGATAACATAAGGCAATCGAGATAAGAGTGGAAGGTGTGCATGGATTGAATCTCCAGCATCTCCATGGACAAGTGATATGGAACTGCGCTATAAGGGACTGACTACACGTTATAATATCGTTACAAAATTTGACATCCTCTTCAGTGTGTATTCATACGTTGGTGCAGTGATGGAAACAGGTGTTAGAGAAGTATGATGGGTCTTTAATATTTTAGAGATTCAAGTTGACCGAAAATCCATCGCATTGTGTCATTGCCTTGCGATGATATTTTCGCCTGAGTTCAATTCTTACTTCTTCGCCGTCCGGAAGGTGTCGACTGCTACGATAGTGAACCCATCATGCGATCGTTAGTGCAGTCTCACGAGGAGAAATTTCCGGAATGAATGGCATAACAGAATCGTAAAATTTGAAGAATGAGGAAATAGGGCCCATAGGGTTCACGCTACAATGGCAACTTTCTGCAGTGTCGCTTTGAAGGTCTTGTTCCTCTCCTATCTCTTTCTCTTAAATTTTAGCTGAAATTATGAAAGCCTTCAAAATGTATTCCATCTATATTGATCTTGAAAATTTTTATTCTCTCTTCATATTGTTGTCTCTTTTTCACTTTTTTCGTCGTATCGTGTGTCGCAGTTTCTAAGACCTGCAAAACAACTGATAACGGCTGGCTCTCGCAGTGTGTGATCTTTAGCAACTACTTCAAATAAAGGATTTGAACTGTCGTTCAAATACGTTGATTTGAGCAAGATTTCATGGGATTTGTACTGCCACTCGCGTCGCTGGTAATATTTGATTTTTTTGCATGCACTAGAGGATTAAAAGAGGATCTAAATATACGTGGGGACGACGATATTCTGTTTACTTGGATTTCACTTGCCGAAGAACAAGGAATTACAGATGACGGGCATTTCATCGTCCACCTATTGGGCCTCTGAATCTTAAGTCGCAAAAATAAAAAATACTCTTCTTTATTACATTTTAGAACAACATTGTTATCGTGTCGTATCTTGCTGGGAGGTTTAGATTTTCCGTTGCATCAATCCGCGGAAGCCTTCACAAGGAAATCATACCTCGTTATGTTCACGTATGCTACATTAAAATATCCCTTAATACCGCAAGAACTAAGGTAATTTATGGCGAAGTAAATATGAAAGTAATATCAACTTCAGGCTGTCGATTTACGAAATCCGCCTATTCAAACTGTAACATTACATTACTTGGTTGTTAAGAGATGGCGTTTTAGAGACGTGTACGACAGAGTCCTCTAGATTTCTCTCTCAACACTACTCTCTCAGTTATTATATGGCAATATAGAGGACTCTGGTGTTAAGGCCGTTTTACACGGTACACGGAATTGCGCAATCTGACATACGTGCGAAGGCGTAATCAAAGCGCGTCGTGTGAAGCGGTGAATTGCTAGAACACATGCGAGAATGCGTGGACGCGAGACGGCAAAATAGCCCATGTTCTAATTTCGTTCATGCATTCGCGCAATTCCACGCCATTTTAGAAATTAATGCAGCTCTAACCTGCGCTATTCCGTGTACCGTGTAAAACGGCCTTTAGATAGTGAAAAAGAGCCTATCACGGGGTGCAGTTAAGAACGTTCTCTCATTTAATCCGAGGAGGCGCCTTTTTCTGGTTATCTAGTAATCAGTAACTAGCCTTTCCTTTGATGAAGCCAGTTCATATATGTGGCCAGTAGAGGCGCCACCAGTCGAAGAGCCCATTGGGAGCATCACGTTGCGTAGCATTGGATTTTTTAGGCAATACATCCTGGAAATGAGGAACAGACCGACCGTAGCCTATATTATAGGCTACAATGTGATTTATGCTTTGTAATACAGCTCTTGTGCTTGTGGCGCTACCCCCAAACCTAAGCGGAGCTAGCTTCTAGAGAGGAACATGGAACACAGCGGGCTGGGATAGGAAGTTACAGGGGGCTGGTCTTGGAACAAAAGAAAATGTATATCGATGACTAAGTTCTAACAACACGTATCTCAAATTCGGCCGGTTTGAGATAGGTATCTTAAACCAAGTGTAATAACATTAAAAAATAAAATACAAGCAAAAAACAACTCTTTGTTTGGAGTTGAATGCTTCTTTTTCAGTTTTATGAACTTTTGGTTTTTAATTTCAGTGTGCAAGTAAAAAAAATTAATCGTTTTATTTTGCTCTCCTGAAAAATTACTATTTTTTAGGTACGTGTTGTTAGAACTTAGCCATCGATATATTGAAATGATTTTTGGCTTTTTCGCGTGTAATCAAGATTGAAATGGTGCACCCCAGATCACATAATCGCCCTCTACGACATTTACATGTCTGGGAAGATTGCTGATTGGCTGATTATGTCGCTAGCTTTTGTTTACGTGTTTTTCATATAGATCAAATATTTTTAATCATTTCATTTAGTACCCACGAAGGAGAGGAGGGGTCAAGATTTTGATTGAATTTGTTGTTTAGGATTCCATTTTCCTAATTTTTGCAATCCCATATTAATATTGAAGTACAGGAATTTCAATGTTGCTTACTTTTCGCCGCCACTCAGAGTGATCTACTTATATTTAATCTTAGTGTCTAGGAGGCATGCTATTTCAGGATGGTCACTCTTTTGGAATCTGGGAGATTTGGGGAATTTCATCGTCTCTGAAGAGTCTTGGAATATCAGGGAAAATGAAACAAAAAATGGAAAAATTTTCATTGCTGCAAAAGTAAAATGATTATATTTCTTTAGGTTTATACTACGTTTCCCTTAGGTTTCCTTTCCGCCTTAGTTTTATCTTCTTCATTTGAACTTATCTTGCCATTCAGGTGGCGCTCCATAACGGTGAAATATAAATTAATTTTGATTATACTTAATTTTCTTCAAGGTTAACACTCATTTGCTGTTAATAAAATTCTTATCTTGTGTTGAGGTAAACATTACGTGAGATAATCAATGTCAGGCAACCTGAAAATTGAATATGGTCTGGAAAAGTGGGGAACTTTCAATTTGATATAAAAGTGGCCAAATTCTCCTATCTTTAAAAAATCTTGGACGCTAGTTATCGTGAAATCGGTGACCAATCGAAAAAATATATTAATTATATATATATATATTGTTTATCGTCGTCGCTAATTACCATTTTGACGTCGGGTCGTAAAAATATCAAAATTCTCGGAAATACGAAAACTCTAGCGACAATTACAAGCAACAACCATAATTCAAGTTAGTAAATGTGAAGAAACTGCGTTTCAGCTTAAATTCGTGAGTTATATTTTTTCGTCTTCATTGTAGTGTGAAGAAGGACCAAGTGTATACCATATTTGTAGCCTCAAGTAGAATAAACATCCATGAGCACCTTGAAAAAAATTGGAGCATACGAATTTATCCGAATTTTTATTGCATTATAAAAAGATGAAAACTAATCATTATCTTGAAATTATTTCAATTTTGCGGATATTTATTTACTCTTTTAAAGTTTTAAAGCTTCATCAGCAATCGTGTGTACATCGATACAAATAAATAACATTCTGGAGCTAATAACTAAAATAAGTTAATTCAAGTTGAACACTGTCACTGTGGCATCATTTGTAAGTACCCGTGGATCGCCAAAACACAATCTTGGTGGGTTCACTGCTTCGGAGTCACTCACTTTGACCACGCTCGTTTGTCGGCATTGAAGTAGACTTATCGACGGCAGACGTACCCGTATACTTTAGTTTGGTATACCCCAAACATCACTTTATCACATATGAGATTGCACATGATTGGGACTGTAATTCTTGCACCCATGACCGCTTCACCGTGCGTGGGGCCAAGCAGGGGCGTAGCGAGGAATGAAGGCTAGGGGCAGTTTAGGTGAAACTAATACCGGGGTGTGTGGGGGTAAGGAATACCCTCCAGGATAAGTGGTAGGTGCGAGATTAATGCATTGCGGAATTTTAAGATAAATTGTTCAATATGGTGAGTTTTACGGCTTTCTGATGGATATTTTATTAATCCTTAGACTAGATATTAATAATATCAATCCAATTAAGTAAAATGGATTAAACTCAAAAATTTCTCTGAGCTCTGGGGGAGATTTTATCCCCCAATCCTCCCCCCTCGCTGCGCCCCTGGGGCCTACGGTGACACAAAGGCTGTAAGTCGGATCGTTTGATAGCAGACTTGATGGGATACAAGAGGAGGAAAAGATAAACTTCCACTCTCAAACGGTGTGGTTTCCTCATATCCTTGCATGATGGGTTGTCTCCGTGTTGGTTGCCTGTTCGTAGGAAGGTGGCTCAAGGAAATAGAATCCCATACGTGGGGATACAAAATCGTTAGGCCATGGAGGAGGGTAGCCCGTCAGTGTCATTGGATTTACCGCCTTGGGGTCCAGGGTAATCGTCCAAGGCGGTTGGCAGCAGTGACAGTGCGTCTGCGGGGGTAGAGCGGCTACTTCAACTGTCCTCACCTCCATGACCGTCGCTTCCGAGATGAAGAATTTACAGCGGTTGTTTCTCCGACACCAAAGCATGGCTTTTCCCAGCCCCAACACAAGTATGGCGAATGTGACAGCTAACCCGACGTAGAGTATGATGAGTTCGTCTGCAATTTAACGAGGATGAGTATCAGTCTCCAATTAAGAGTCATTCCACGTCGACTCAAAACTAGTGAAGCAACGTCTCCGTTTCGTCTAAAATTTGGCATAGTTATTGACCCTTTTAGGCTAAAAAAAATATGTATTTGTACCTTTGCACTACAGTTATTGACGAAATTGCAGGACACCAAAGTTAGAGGATAACAAAGTGAGAAACTTTATGAAATTTGACCGTATCTATACCATAGGCGAACTTAATAGCTTAAGCACTGGGTCTTCCGGCCAGCTTTCTAGTGCTCCGAGTTTCCAGTCAGAGGAAGTTAATGAAAAAACCTCTCCTTTCATTCAACTGGTTTTACTTTGTTCAACCTTCGACCTCATGATTAAATAATATTTTGCGCGTATATTTGCTGAGTTATGTATGCCTTATGTACTTGAAGTTTGTTTTTCTGTTCATATTTTTAGAGTCAGTTAATTTTTAAACAAGCGGCTTTATGCATTCGTGAGGATAGAGGAATGTAGCGTCTTAGCTATTCACGGTTATAAGTGGATGTCAAGTAGCTTGCGCGTTGTCGCATATTTTTATGAGGACCACGTGAAGGAGAAATGGAGAAGGGTATGAAAACAATTTCGGGAAGTGACAGCGAAAGTTAAAAGCCAATGGCTTACCTTAGTAATCATTCTAAACCATTAAATACTTCTTTAATGATTTTTTAAATATAATAGTGAAGACTTTATTTCCCGGTAATCGAAGTACGACGGCATTTATCGCTTTCTTAATGACTTTGGGCGTTATAAATGGATCGGGTTGCCTAAAAAGAAATCGATAACCGTAAGGTTATGCCATTTGTTTTGGTGAAAGTAAGGTGAAGTCAAAGTTCTATCAAAATTAGTCGATACAACAATTCATTGCTATCACTTTAGGAATAGGCACACCTAGTGAAATTGAAACGTAATTTTTTTTTAATATTTGTGAACTTACTCATGTTTAGGAGGTTACCAGGTCATCTGCCGTCTTCGATCGTTCTCCGATATCTGGAAACACAATGTAGGGAATTTTCAATCTTGGCCGATAGCCTCCGAAGTGTGGTGCATTATCGCTTGTTTATAAAAAGCTGTATGGTACCTTCAATTCATCTATATATGTGCGTACTCCTCTTATCTATATCTTTCCGCGTTATGACTTCCTTATGGTAGTTTCCCTTTACACCACGACGCCCACTGAAATCGGGATGTCGCAAGTGCAAATTTTACGTCACTTAATTCAGGTGTACGATTATCGAGTCTTGTCATATCCATCTACCAAGAACGGCATCAGGAAAAATATTTGATATATATTCATCATCAGCCGATGATGCTTATCTTTCAGAGTTAATTTTATCGTGTGGACTTTTTTTATGTTGGATTTTGAAGTATTCTGACTTCTTTTAACCCCTGTCTTTAGTTTTACGCCGTTGCTTTCGTCATAAAAAAAATGAATTCTCGTCATATGTTTAATATATCTTCCGGTCTACGGAATCTGTCATTAAATGTGTCTTTAAAAGTTGCCATTACACTGATGGCTTGGTTATCTCTGGCTGCCAGTTCGTCGAAATATTTGGTTGCTGTTTTCTGTACTATTCCTTTAACTGCCGTCACTTTGCTGATGTAATACACCGCTTGATTTCCCAACCATTGTCTTATTTAAAAAAAAATGAGCTAAGTTGTCTTCTTTCAAGTTTATCTATCTTGTCGATATTTTCTTTGGTTAGTAAGCTCCACCGGTGCCGCGTACAGTAGAGCTGACTGTATGAATGACGTATATAATATTGACTTTGTGGCCTCTGGCTTGGCGTTACTTTTTAATGCTGGGCCTAGAGACACCCTCGCCCAGAGTTAATTTTATTCCACGTAGCGTCTAATTGTATGCTACGTCAGAGATACGCATGCGAGAAAGAGAACTTTCGTTTTTATAACGGAATTGGGGGATCTTTCTTTTACGTAGCGAATACAAAATAATAATGAAAGGAATTATTTTATCCCCTAAACTAATGCGAAAGGCACTATTCCAACTCATACAAATATGCAATCAGGATGTTACAGCAAGTATTACTCGGACCGCAAAGACTTCCTAAAATATTGGTTGCATAATAATAGTTTCCTAAACTCGAGAGCATGAAGAAATCGAGGGTGGGCATTCTGCTCTTAATAAACCGACTGAGGCTTATTATTCTTGGGAAAATCATTAAATATATGTGGATATTTAGGAAAAACGCCAGACATTCCTTTTCGCGTTTGGCTAAAAATGGAGTGTTTGGGGACTCCTTACCATGTTGGAGTGACGTCGGATGTCGCTGTTAACTGAATATACACCGGGAATGGATATTGAATGACGTCCCTTTGCCTTTTTGGACTAATGTCCATGTGTATAATCAGCCAACCCACCTTGCTGGTGTTATTGACATCTTATCTGGAATGCCATCCTAGGTGTAGGTATTCAATTCTATGTTTGACATTTAACGTCTCTGATTTTAAAAGCACACTTATTTCACTATTTTCAGTAAATTTATTATGTAATAGACAACGCATTTTGTCCGTAGTCGGATATCATCAGGCCTTTGACAAAAATTTTTTAGTATGGAGTACAAAGCATTTATAAGCATACACCCATGAATTTTCTCTGATTCATAATGGAAAGAGTTCAATTAAATTACCATTATTTGTTTTGGTTAAGATTATGTATCAATTTAGATTAGGTACCGCTCAAGGTAGGTTTTACGATATTGAGTTTTCCTGGAAGGAAAGTGACAAACAAAATCCCGAGGCCTGCACCTGTTGGTGTTAAATCAGTCGGAAACTTCTGCTAATGCCATTATCAAGTTTCGTCATGCAGAGAAAAAGTCCCAAGTGCTTTTTTTAATCACCCTTGATTTTTCTCTAACAATAAGTCTTGATTCTGTTTACCTCGCGAGGCGTAGATGACGCAAAATTTTGCGCGCGAGACGATTTAGGAGGAGAAGTGCGGAGTCTCACTGGTTTAACTATTCTTAAGACAGATAACAGAAGGGCATACAGATGAGAGAGAACGGCGTGCATGGATTGAAACTCCAGCGCCTCCATGGACAAGTGGTATTGAACCGTGCTCTAAGGGACTACCCGTTGTACGAGGACTTTTTTTTCAGCCTCCGATCGCTCAGCATAAACACCATACGAGCGACAGGTGGGTACTACGCATGTAGGGCAATTGCGCGTCCTCCGCACCATACGCTTTAGTAATTTATGACCGTAAGTTGTTAGTTTAAAGTTGGTTGCAATCTCATTAACTGCACTGCCTGAATTGATTCTCCCGCCAAGTGTGCCATTTCCCATTGCGGAGCGACAGCCAGAAAACTCGCCGAATGGCTTCACCATGGACTTGTCTTGACCTTTATTCCGACAAAAGAGAATTTTAGCGTTAATGCAGCTGCTCAGTGTGAAACAATAGGTCCATTCCCGTTCAAAACAAAAGAAGAGACATGCTGACTTCTGGAAGTGTTCTGATCCATGAAAATCCCCGTCATCTCAGCGCTGATACAGCCCACCTGCTCATTGAGGAATTTTAATGGGACATTTTCGATCAACCGCCGTGCAATGCCGACTTAGTGCCTAGTGCCGAAGGCGAAATGGAGGTCATTGGCGGCAACATCCTGTGAAGAAGGTAAAGTTAAGCTTGTACACCGGTACGATCAATTCCTCAATCGCCGAGGCGATAATGTTGTAAGACACCACAAGTGTGCCCAATATTTAGCAATGAAATCTGTTTTAATCAATTCCTTCGTCTTCTGTTCACGACCCATCGTAGGTTGAAGATAAACATCCCTCGTAATATCGTCACGAAATTTGACATCCTCTTCAGTGTGTTTTCATATGTTGGTGCAAAGCCGCTAACAGATGTTAGAAAATTATTTAAGATCGTGATGATTTTGGATATTCAAGTTGACTGAAAATCCATCGCATTGTGTCATTACCTTGCGATGATATTTTCGCCTGCGTTCAATTCTTACTTCTTCACCGTCCGGAAGATGTCGACTGCTACGACAGTGAAACCGTTGCGTCGTGCGGTCATAAGTGTCTCCTGAGGAGAAATTTTCGGCGTTGTAGATTCGTAAATTTGAAGAGTGAAGATATATGGTTCATATCAATTGACGTATATACATGAATGCTGCAAAAGTTAAAGGGAAAGGAATGCCACACAAGGTAAATTCCAGTGATTTAAATGTTTTTTCTCGACTACTTTGGAAGCAAAGTCAATCATATTTGACGTTTTCCTTGTGTATATATAAATGAATTTTTTTCTGAAAAGTTAAGGTCCTGCCTATTACTTATAATGGAACGCAAATGTGAAGTAATATTCTGTACCAAGTTGCGCTGCCTGAGTAAGTGACCGATGAGATTTGCTTTCTTATTTTCATTTATTCCAATAGCTCTTTTTCTTTTGCGATTTCTTGTGTTAATTGCTCAGTCTGTTCACCTTGTTCTCACCCTAATGATGGGTGTGTTTTCAGCAGTTGAAGGACACATTTTCAAAACTAATCGCCGTAATATAAATATATCATATAATTTTGAATCATATTGTGGTAAATTTTGAGTGGGTTGGAATGGGTTTCCGATTTTGCGAAATTGTGGAATACTCTTGGAATTTCTTAATGCAACAATGCGGAATATTTATGTACGTTCGGAAAAGATTTTTTTACTTTTGTCCATAAAAAAGCATTATCCCGTTGAAATATTTTATTTCTAATTATGGCTTATAATTCTCATAGAACGTATCGTTTCAAATACAAAGGAGAAGAAATATGAAAGTTCTGCCGAATATGAGGGCCTGATGTAGAGCTGCAGCCAATCAATCTTAGAGTAGGTGACTTATGATGGTCACATTCTCCATCGTATATCACCCAGGATACGTGCAGAAATCTACGCCTGAACTATTCAAAATCTTGAATCGCTTGGTTGAAATTGACTTTTATTTCGATGTCTAATCGTTGCCCTTAAAATATCTTTGAGATTTCAATCTCAATCGAAATGAATTTTTCGTTTTGCACTCCGACACTTATCGGAAATATTTTTTATAACACCTTTGACTGATAATTAATTATCAGATCTCATCGTTGAATTGTATTTCATTTTTAATTATTATTGTAATCATTGACTATAACGTTGAGTAACAGCTGACGTTTTTGCCTTGATATGCCTTGACGTTTTTAATGATTCGAGCGAAATTGACACGAACGCAAACGAACCGCCGGGTTTGAAAAATTAATATTACAGCGATACAAAGGATGGAAATGAAGTTTCACGACACTTCATGGAATCAAAATGCTGCGCTTCGATCCCCTTTCAAAGCCGATTTTTTTCCGTTGCAAATTCGTGTTTACCTTTGGAAGTTTACATCATTAAGTAAAATTGAAACCCTTTTCAATGCATTCATTAATTATTTTGACGGATAAATTTCTCTGGAAACGAATAGGTCTTCATTTTTGAAGAATGGATCGGTTTTAATCCATTTTTGGCTTTTTACCGTACGTTCTGCAAAAGTTTTAATTTCTTTACTTCACATGCTTAATAGCCATGAACTTTGTTTTCTTCTTGAGTCATTGTTAGTTGGGCTCAATTTCAAAACCATATCATGAACAGTATGGATTTCTATATACATGTACCTACATTCTTTTTGTCTGGCTGGAAAGGATTAAGATCTATTTTCTGTTTAATTCTCGTATGAAGCATCGCATTATTCTTTTTGCGTTCACATTTTAATAGTCCTTTCTAATTTAGATTTCTGACGGAATTCCCCATACTGTAATTTTTATGATATCTTTCAATTCAGTTCAACTTTTTTTCCGGATTGAAGCGGCATACTAATTGATACACAAAGATATCGTACTGCCCACTTAATTTTATTTCACAACTCTACTGCACGTGTCTTAGACTGCCTTGCAATTATCATCAGATACTAGCATGTTTCTATTTCAGACAGATATCTATATCTTCCTAAATTAGTGGGGAGGGAAGGATCAGAAGGAAGAATGGGGGAATAGGTTAGGGGGGGAATTACAGGTACATGGTTAATAAATATAAAATCATACATATCAATGCAACCGAAATTCCGGGCTTGCGTCATGTCAGAAGGTAAAAAGGTTTTGGGGAAGGAAGTTGGGGTTACAAAACAATTAAAGGGATAGCATGAAAGATGGGGGAGTGCCTAACATATTCTCATTTTTGATCAGTACCTAAATCAAATTTCTTCCTTTTATTTTTCACTATTTTCCACCATTCTGCCACATCCGATTTTTGTCTTGTTTTTCTTGAAAACGAATAATTTTCACATAAAAATTGTAGAGATGTTTTTCTACCATTAGGTGCTTCACGAAGTAAGACTTTGGGTCAGTGTTCGCTAAACACCTTTTGTGTTCGGACGCACGAGTAACAAAGTTTCTCCTATAGTTTGGCCGATATACACACCCCCGCATGAATCACATTTCAGTTCATGAACACCGCATTGACGCATGGTGTCGAGAGAGGCCGTGGTGTTGCTGAAATGAGACGCATGCCGGGGTGTGTATATCGACTATACTGGAGCTTAGTAAGATTTTGGAGATGCAGGTAAAACTTTGAGGCTCTTTTATTTTATAGCTGATAAGATTTCGCTATTGTCATTACACATTCTCATTTTATCGCAGCTATTAAATTAGCGAACGAAAATGAGGCGTGGGCTGACATAAACTTTTTTAAGATACTTAACTTATTCTTTAGTTTCCAGTTCTACGGAACTCAAATAGGAGTAATGGCAGTGATGATGTAGTCTTACGAAGTGAAAGTTTATTCAGCTGCGCATTAGGAATCCACCGGCAGTCCCAAGGGCGCTCACTTTCAGACTGGCCTGAGCCGACTATGATCCTTCTCAAACATCCTTGCGACTGGCCCTGTCGTGAAAGTTCGTCATGTTCCGTACGGCGTCGTGGCAGGAGGTGGGACCTGCGACACCAGGGATGTTGGATGGGGAAAGATTGAGGCGGGAGTTGCCATGTTTTCTCGAAAGACTTTGTTATAGCATCGAAACGAAATACTGTGTCAAAAACCCTCTTCCGACTTGGCAACACAGTTAACTTCCTCACGAAGCGTCCACCACGGGAGTCTGAAAGCGCCTGATTTTCCTAGAGGCTAGGCTACGCCTATCATGTTTTAGTAAGAAGTCACGTGCCCTCCTCCCTCACCTCCAAAATACTTGGGCCTGCCTCTCAGCTGCATAGATATTTGAAATTATCTCTATAGT
Source organism: Ischnura elegans (assembly GCF_921293095.1). Lineage (NCBI taxonomy): Eukaryota > Metazoa > Arthropoda > Insecta > Odonata > Coenagrionidae > Ischnura > Ischnura elegans. The sequence goes on from NC_060252.1 coordinate 65,991,409, forward strand.
GTATTCCCAAGCACCTGTTGCTTTCGCTGACGGAAGAAGTAGGGAATAACCTTGAAGCCTTTACCCATCATATTTTTGGGAAAGTAAGTGCATTTCTATATAATTGATTTTTTTTTATTTGTGATATATTTTTTCTCCAAAATTACGAGGAGTTATGGGTGAAATTTATGCGGGAGAAAGGTAATGAAAAGCAACAGTTGTTATGAGTCAATTAAGTAGCATGGTGAAGAAACTCACGTTTCATCTTCAATGCGTTAGTTTCAATCTTTCTTCTTCATTATAGTGTGAAGGAGGACGAAATTGCATGTCATATTTGTATCCACAGGTGGATTAAATATCTATAAGCACCTTGCAGTAAATTATAGCACACGAATGTGCTAAAATATATTGCATTTTTACAATAAAAACTGATCATTTTTTATGAAATTACTTCTTTTTTGTACGTTTTAGATTTTCTCATAATTGTTTTATTACAAATTTTATTTTCGTATATACAAATAAATAGTATTCCGTGGCTGATAGCCTAAAATAAGTGAATGAATTTGAACAATGTCACTGTGGCAACGTATGGAAGTATCCGTGGATCGCCAAAACACATTCTTTGTGGATTCACTGCTTCCTAGTCACTCACTCTAACTCGTTTGTGTTCGGCACTGAGGTGTAGACTTACCCGTCCAGTTCTGTTTAGAATACCTCGAAGATCACTTTATCGCATGTGAGATCACACATGATCGGAATTGTGTTTTTTGCATACCCATGTCCGCTTTGCCGTGCGTCCGGCCATGGATGACACACAGGCGAAATGCCGGATCGTATGACAGCGGCCTTATTAGGAGTAATATTTCGAAGTCTGCCGCGTGAAAGGCGGTGAAGTATACATGAATATCCACGAGAAAAAACTCCCCTAGACCGGACCGGGAATAGAACCACGGACCTTTGGCTTTCGTGGCCTTTACGCCTTCCAGATTCTTGAATTCTCATGCCAATTGTACCGAGGCTGATGGTACCGGATGTTAGACCGTCGCGGTCCATCAAGGATGGAAACGCCAAGGAGAAAAAAGGCCGGTGGTTTGACTCCTGGTCCAGGGGAATTCTCTCTCATCGCAATTCATGTGCCTTATTAAGATACTGGAATAAAAATTAAACTTTCACTCTCAGGCGGTGTGGTGACTTCAGAGGCGTGCATGTTGGGTTGTATCGTTGCTGGTTGCCTGTTCGTAGGAAGGTGGCGGAGGGACATAGAATCCTATAGGTGGGGAGGCAGGCTCGTATGGCCTTGAAGGAGGGTACCCCCCCGTCGGTGTCACTGGATATCCTGTCTCCGGGCCCTGGGTATTCGTCCAAGGCGGTTGGCAGCTGTGACATTGAGTCTGCGGGGGTAGAACCGCTGTCTCCACAGTCCTCACCGCCACGATTCTGGGTTGCGGAAAGAGGAATTTACAGTGGTTGTTTCTCCGACACCATAGCATGGCTTTGCCCAGCCCCAACACAAGCATAGCGAATACCACTGCTAGCCCAATGTAGAGTGAGATGAATTCGGCTGCAATATAACGAGGATAAGTATTAGTCTCCAATTAGAGTCATCCCATGTCAACTCTACGTGATGAAGCAACGTCTCGACTTTGACGTAGTTATTGACCCTTTTTAAGTTAAGAAAATATTCGTATTTGTAGCATTGCACAAAATTAATAGACACTTTATAAGATGCCAAAGTAAGGGATATTTATGAAATTTGACCGTATTTAAAAGCCAAAACACTTCTTTTCCGTCTTAAAGTGCACCTGTTTGGCAGTCTGAGGAAGCTGATAAAAATACCTCTCCTTTCATCTCAGTGGTTGCATTTTGTTTTATCTTAAACCAAATTATTTCATGATACCTGGCGCATGTATATTGTCTTTTTTACTCATTTACTGAAGATGAATAATGTGCTTAAATTTTTTCTGTGTATTCGTATTTTTAGAGCCGATTAACTTTTTAAAAAGAGGATATATTCATATTTGCGAGGAAGGAGGACTGCAGCGCCTAACCTATGCATTTAAAATGAGTGAATGTCAAGTAGCTTGTAGGCTGTGGCATATTTTTAAGAGGTCTAATATAATAGAGAAATGGTGAAGGGTATTAAAGCAATTTATGGAAGAGATAGCGTAAGTTAGAGCCAATAGAAATAATTATGTATATTTAGGTCAAACTGATTTTTTTAACTGATGAAAAAAGTTAAGACAAAAGCATGCAATTACCAGAGAGAGTAGACGAAATTTCTACGTAGTTCATTGTAAAATATTGTCATAAACTAACGTTTTCTCTTAATTTTCGATAAAGGATCGTTCGAGACATTTGAAAAGACCCCGAAGAGAGATGAGCAAGTTATTTCGTGCATTGATCACAATATAGTATATTTTTAATGGAGGGCTTCTGTATGTCAACTACTAGGAATTAAATAGGAAAATGCTTTTTGCATGTTTTGTGATTTGGCTTAAATTCGTTCAGTGCGTGAATATACTTTATGGGATATAAGGAGTAAGCCGTACTCTTGGTAAATGTGAGGAGATGAAGATATTTTCCTGTCATTTTTGGTTGGGGTTGCAACTTGCATGTGTGTCGTAAATAATAAGAGTTATTTATCAGCCAAGTCGCGGTCTAATCCGAAAAATATGAGCTGAGGAAAACATTTGAAGTTGCGTGCGTTCTCAGGTATTTAAGAAGAGCGCAAACCGCGGAGGTTCTTCCCAAGACAGCTGTATGCGCCGGCTTATCCGTACTCTGCACATTTTACCGGCCTCAGTAGATAAGAAAATATGTTAATTGTGCCCTAGGCTGTCTTGACCACAACTGTCCGTATAACCCAACTTTCCTGACCGAAAGCGTCCAGACTTCGCATTTTGCTGCTATGCCAAAGGGAGTAGGTCGTCTCTCGGGTCTTATATAGTTGTACTCGGTATAGGGCGATTTCTGGTGCCTATTGAGGGGGAACTTCTTGATTTGTTGTGAAAAAAAGTTGTTCTTAATCTGTTGAAGGCATGTGAAAGACATAATCGACCAAACCAAAAGTCAAAATTGAATTTCAATTTTCAGTGAAATTTTAATCAGTTGAACAGCAATACTATAAAATCACAACTTCGCCTTAAGTCATGCACCTAGCATCCATTGAATCTAGTGGGAGTATCCTACAGCCGCTCAGAAGAACTGGCTACTGGTCGTTTGTAGAACAAAGACGTACGGATTAGTGGGCCTTATAAAAAAACCTTTGAAGTGTTAATTTAATGTGAAGAACAATGTGCGACCGCATGCGCAATTATATTGGCTTCATTCGGGCGTGGGCAAGTATGTTAGAAGTAACCTCTTCGCCTTTTCTTCTAACCTCCTTACGCATGGAGTATCGTCATTCAACAGTATCGAGTGCAGACTTTTTCACTGCAGTGCATTGCAGCGTTTCGGGTAAATTTTACAATCCTGTGAACAGTAGATGCGTTGCTTGGGCATAACATTGGCTCAAACCTTAAAGCTTTTTCATGAGGAGTTATCTCTGGACTATCGACGTCACTCGCCCGAGTCCCGCTGCGCTTGCGCAATTTGAAACAATTAGCCTAAAAACCATATCATGAATGGACTCAGTGTAAATATTAACACCATGACGTCTGTCGTTCGGACTGCTTTTTTGGGCCAACTACCTAAATGGCTGGGTGTATAAAGGGACATATCTATACTATAAGCAACCAGTAGATGATTTACAAACTGCTGGGGTAATGTGCGTCACGATACACGATGTGACCACTGTGAAAGGCATTAAGAGACTTCCCCTTTTCTATTGCTTTGTTTTGGGCTGCCTCGCTAGGAAGAGAAGAAGTCTACCAGAGCTCCAAGCAAGAACAAACATCTATTTATATACGTAATATGCTGACATTTAACAAGCTGGATCTGAGTACTTGCATTCTACAGCACACAACAGTTCCAATTTCAATTGACCCATTGGTTTCGAAGTTATCGGAGATTTGCGTTGTTAATGACAAATCCATCAATTTTGGTGGTGTAAAAAGACTTTTCTGAAAACTGTTTTTAATAAATCTGACTTTCTTTTATCAAAATTGCAAGTTGCTGATACGAAAACCAAGTGTATACCAAGCGCTCAAAGTTATCCAACTTGATTTGATGACACAAAAACGGGTACTTTTTGGGAAATAGTAAGTACATGGAATATTGCGGAGCCGAATTTTTCTAAGCAAATGATCCAACGTATAAATAGTTGTTCTATCGTATGCTTTTTGTTGCACTGAAGTTGACTCCTTCGTTTATACGATAGAGGTCCTCAAACTATCTTGCTTTTTTTACAGACAGTAATTACGTTTATAATAGAAGGTCCTGGCCAACCCCTTGATTTTGTTTTGACGCGGCCCTGATTTCGAGAATCGTGTTGTTATACCGCACGAACCTCTTTGTACTCACCTGCCGTGTCCAATTCCCCCATCACAGTTCCTCCGTCGTCAGAGGTGTCTTCCAGTGAAACAGCTGGAGAATGATCTCTCTAAAATGCTTTACGGTATTCCTCGGACGCCAGTATGTGTCGCACAAGTTGTGTTGACTGGACGGTCTACTAGGCAAGCGTGTTGGTGTTGGTTGGTGTTGAGTCTTATCTTACGGAGATATGCCCTTAGTTTTTCGAATCGGATTAGATGCGATAGCTCTTTCTCAGATCTCCCTCCCATGCAACTCCACTTAAATGCTCGGATATCATGATACTTTGATACGATCGCCATTTCTCACATTTTTTGTGTTGCGGTGCATTGTGTTAGGTCCTGAAGCATGCACATCGCACAAATAAGGTGGAGCGAAGGGTGTTGCGTAATTCTTATGTTTTGTGTTTCTTATTTCAATAGGAAAACGCAGGGAAGGCCGTCCCATAGAAGCTTGATTTGTATTGCTACTTGGTAAAGAGGGCATACGTCCCAGTTTGGCCGGGACCTAGGGGATTGCATAGAGGAGGTCCAATTCCATTCTATAGGAGGCTGATTTCTGTTGCCACTTCGGTCGCATTTTAATCGGTTTTCAATAATGTCCGCGGCGCTGGTATGAGTGCAATGCGATCCACTTTTTTTTTTAATATTTTGCAGGGTAATGTTTGTCATTGCGAGAAATAGTATTGAAAATTAATGAAGTTGATATATCACACCATCACATGTTTATAAATTTCGCTTTAAAACCCTAATTATACCTTATTTCCCAGTGATATTCGGATCACTTTGTCCGTCAGCGACGCTAGTGGCGACTTTTGTAAACCCATTTAAATGCGCGGTGGGTGACAACATATTTAGAGGCGGACCTGAGGATCCTCTTTTGTAATATTCATAATTTGAGTTGCCACTTTGGTAAAGTGGCCATACGTCGCGGTTTTGCCGGACTGCTTTTGAGGGCGTCCCGTCGGTTTCCGAAAATTCTCTACCATGTCCCGGTTTCGTGCAAATACATATTATGGGAATTGTGTTTCTGTTGTTGCAGTTTATAGCAGAAAGCGTAACATAATGCGGCAATATGAGTTTTGAGTTTATTTTGTCAAAGAAGGAAAAATTCAAAAAAATAAATTAATCATAAGAGAAATAATGTTTGTTTTAATTTTTCAAACACATTTCCATTGAGTACGGATATAGGTTATATGAGCATTTAGGCAAGAAATACACTTGCAATTGCGAATAAAAAGTGACATTTTGCATTACTTAATCTTTCTAAATATTGAAATAATTAGCGATTCTCAACATAAATTTCTATTTTGGTAGGTACAGCTGAGTGATTGTATTCATGAAGTTACAAAACAGGGAAACGTCCTATTTTATCCTAATCGTTTATCCTGTCACCAAAGTGATATTTAATGTATAAAGCGGCCATGTATTGGAATAATGTTAAATCGTTCCATAAATCCTCCAGTTTTTCGTATAGCACCACCAACATAAAAACTCCCAAGTTTTGGCACAATAAGTTTTTTTGTATTGCGTCAGTACACGTAGTGTCAGTCTTTATTGTATTAGTTTTTTCACGGCGTCATCCCCATGGTCATCCCCATGACGATCATTTTAACCATATCTGTGATTATTCCTTGAATGGTGGAGAGTTACAATCGCCTTAGAAAATCGTCAGAGTAAAGGCAAACAAAGCGCTAAAGTCGGATGCGCTGTAGCCAAAAGCTGATGACAATATCGAAATACCTAACTTCGTTATTATTGTTATTATTATAGAAAATACAGTATGGTTTTTAATTGAACCCTTGTGAATTTATTGTATTTAATTTTTAATACCACTACTCATTCAGTGCTAAACGAAATGGAAATTATATATTTTATCCAAATTAATAACATTTGAGCCAGCGCCATCCTCGGATTCTACCACTCAGCGATTTTCATAGAGAGTGTGTGGTCGAGATGGGGAATAGGTGGACGGATCACGTGATATGGTATATGTCACGTGATGCGGGATTATGCCATTTCGATCATGGCCGCATGCACAGGAGACGAAAATAGATCTTGTTTTCAATTGCCCTCTGAGTTTTATTGTAGTATTTGATCTCTCTTGAACTGCACGGCCAAGCAGGGCCGATATTTCTCTCATACTTGGATCCGTAGTTCCCAGCCAGTCAGCTGTCTTTTAGATGTTTTCTGGAACAGGCTGGTTTCTTTAATAGAGTCGACTTCTTTGTTGAAGTTTCATTCTGTGGCATTGCTAAGGGTTGATTGGGAGAGGGAATATGGGAAGAGACTAGAGTACATTCAGTGGTTCTGTGTTCGGGTTTAATAGGTAAATCATAGTTCCAAAGATTCATTAACACTAGAACGAAGTCAGCCATTTTGGCTATGGCATGTTGTCGTTCTTGGCAAAATATTATTTGTTTCCTTAAAAAACATTCGCACGACGGATACCTGACAACACTGACCTAAAGATCCTCAACCCTTCGCTGCATTTCGTATCATACATGATACATTACACTCACTGCCGGTTATTTCTGAATGGCACAATAGGGTCGTTTCCTTCATCAAAGAAAACGAAAGGCATTGATTGCGATTCGTTACCCGCCATTAGTGTATTCATAATGTACAATTTTTTTGGTTTTATAATTACCGGTGTAGACGAATAGCAATGGTCCATTTTTATCCTCATTTGAAAGAGGCCAGATTGGCGCCCATGCGATGCCACTACACTTGACGTCACAGGGACCTAGTTTCTATACGAGTAGATAGGAGTTTTACATCGTCTGAGATTACCAATGCATGCATGAGGCACAGAGCTCAGGGAAACATGTCTTAATAATCACCTATTAAAACTGGCTAATGTCGGAAAGTTTTCTTCGTTTGATAAGGTATTAATAATCCTTATTTAAGCCAAGCGCTACCAGCTAGTAGGGTACTCTGCTACCTGCTTGAATCCTGCGTCGTATCAGCGCTCAAAGCCTCGCCCCAAGGTCACCTCACTTGCGGCAGCGGGAACCAGAACGACGTCACTCGGAGATTTCCCAGCATTCATACTTAGCCGTCGCGTTTTCGTGCGCTTGAAAATTTTCACTTTTCATTTAATCGCGAAAAATAGATATCGCCATTGAAAAATCTAAAAGCATGAAATACGTACTACAGGAGTAGTAATCTTTCGATTTAGGCGATAAAAAAATAATAGGAAACCACCCTATTCTTCCTCTGTAACGCATGGTGTATTGGATATGATACACCCCGTCGTTAAGTACTATGTGGTTCTCGAAGCAGTCAGTAGTTGCCAATGGTGATCAGCTTTTAATTTTATTGAAGGAAGTCAGCTCACCGCATGAGGAACGTGTTAGGGGATTTACCCGAGTTATATCTGTGTATGTGATTAGTAAAGGCTCGGGCGCTAATGAGAAGTTTTCAATGAGTATGTGAAACGAAAACCTTCGGTGGAAAATTGCCAAATTTGTGATAAATATCCATTTAAAAATAAAAGTTGTCTATAACCATTATGTATCATATGCCATACATATAAAAAAATTTCCTTATAAATTAAAAATAGCATAAAAAGTTATTAAAATGTAGTAATTGAAGCATTTCTGGATATATATTATACAAATAAAAAAAAAAATTTTGCTCGTATTTAGAAATCCATGTTGCATATGGTTAAAGTGGATGAAAAGTCACGAAAGACCAAATTCATTTTAAAAAAATGGTGAATGGAGTGAAGGAAAGAATTTCACAGGCTCACTCCGTCATTATAGTGTCAAACTGAACTGCACGGTCTTCATTGTTGAGGGTAGTGCGCCTCTGTCGGTGGATAGGGGGCGCTAGCCCCTTGTATCACTCGCTCGGTGTAAGGTGGGGGAGGGGGAGGGAGGTGGAACCCGTAAGGCGCTGCTCCTGCCTCTTGAGGTCCTGGAGGTGCCGTCGTGGTCACGTGATCTCCGCAGTGACCCGGCGCGTGGTAGTTTTGGTTCTGGATCATGTACCAGGAGAGGTCCGGCTTTGGGGTTGGATCGGCCGCGATCACCTCGACGACCCTCACTTCCCGGACGGTGACTCTCTGGCGTCTTCTTATGCGTATCGTGCTACAGAGACGGAGTAAGATGAAGAAACCCAAGAGGAAACCGAAGATTCCACAAGACAGACCGATGTACACTCCTGAAATGGAAGCATATGGGTTAGTTGATATGTTGGTTGCTTGAGCAAGTCACCCTTGCTACTTGACAAGCTCATTTACATCTACATAATACCCTGCGAGCCAGTGATTTAACTATTTAACTACATCCCCTTGTGACCTTAAAAAATCGTCACCTAGTCTTCATGTTTATTCATGAGCAATTTGCGTAACGGTATAACAGGTATTTTCCGACTGGTCACGGAATTCTGTGGGTCACTTATGCAAGTATCTTAAGCATCAATCGTCAATTTGGGGACGATTAAATCTTGTAGCCAATCGTTATTTGTTTACCATATGGCCAATTTTTGACTTGAGAGCTTCTGGAGGTGCATTAAAGCCTCATAGAAATAAAAAAGTATTTAAAAATATTGCCTAGTTTTGACGCACAATAACTGCATTTGCTTGAAGTTAAAGATAGTTAATTAATACCACTTCAGTGAGACAAGTCACTGAATATCGACCGGTGATCTCCGTTGCTTGGGGGAGTGTGGGCTCCCCAAGGGCCCCATGTCCCCCCCCCCCAAAATATATTCCTACTTATGCCACTGCTGCGAGCCACTTCTAGGGTGTTTGGCAGGGGGTGATCAATCACCATCATGCAAGAGGATTCCCATATGCACACCACACGGATATAAAAATACTACGCATCCTAACAAATTATACTTCCATATTCATGCAAAGGCAAAACTTGCCATCTTCTCATGAAGGCAATCTACCAATAAAGCTAGAACACACTAAACATGCTGTTAGAAATACTGAGAAAATTCAAAAACATGCATTAAGGAATACTTAAGTCAGTAGGCTAAACTATAAGTCAACTAACCTATTTTTCTAACGCGGCCGTTATAGTCTCTTATGAGTGAAGTTGATGGAATACAGCAAGTAGCCAGAAATTTCCTTCTGGGTAGTCTTGGGTGTTATGTGCCTTGCATGTGCTGACAATTTATAGTCGGTTCCTAAAAACCGAGAAACCATAAATTTCTTATAAGTGAACTATAATTATCGCTTGAATAATGCTGAAATGTATCGTTATATTTGGGTTTTACCAAAACGACCATAGTAGTATGAATATAGTCTGAGGTTTCAGGCGAGATGGAGTGGAAACGTGACCTAATGAAAAATGAAAAAACAGGAGCAATTTCCACAATTTTACATTTATTACCTGGTGATTGTGAAAATAATGAGAGACGTAATGATGATGGTGAGGTACCTGATGATGCTGAAAAGCGAAACCGGTAGTATTAATAAATGTAAAAATGTGGAAATTGCTCCTGCTTTTTCATTTTTTCATCATAGTAGTATGACTTGGTCACCGTAGGAGTTTGTTCCCGAAATCCGCTCGTTCATTTATTGTGATTTTTATTGCAAAGCTGAAAACATTTTGGAAAACGTAGGAATGGTTTTAGGCCTTGAATAATGCATGATTGCTGTAGGTAGTATGTTTTGAGTCCTCGGTTATTAACGACAGCCGGTGTACTGTCGAAGGATGGCATTTCAAGACCGTATGCTAGAAGAACACGATGAATCCTTCCGTCCTTAGACGCTTAAAAGCTGTTGTTTAATTAATATTTTTTTCGTAAGTTACCGACAGTTTACCATAGATTTGGAAAGTGAGGAAAATAGTTATTTGGTTTAAAAATGGTCAAATTCTTAATTTCATGAATGCTTTATTTTTGGTTGTGTTCTCAAAAGTTTGTGTCCTGGTCTCTAACGAGTCCAACTGAGTCTCTACTGAGAGGCTAGCGGCTAGCTTTGTGCCTCAAGAAAACTTCACCAACTCTCCTTGTTCATTCGACAGAAATTTGCGTAGTTGTTTGACAAGTATTCTTGGAGTGGTCATGGAATTCTGTGGTTCAGTTATGCAAATGTCTTAAGCATCATGCGTCATTTGGGGGTTGTACATATAATTCATATATCTAATCGTTAGTTTATTTTACGGCATCGTCGTTACAATAATAGATTTGACGCCTTTGAAATTCACATAATTCACCTGGAGGGTGACTAATTTCAAAATTTTCCATCAACATTCACGTCAGCTGCAAATTAACTGCGATTACCTTAATATGGAAACACATATTTCTTATACAGTAAATGAGAGACGTAATGATGATAGTTTTAATTTTAGTCGGACGATAGTTTTTTCATCCAAACGGCAGTGGCGGTCTGGCCGGGTCGGCTGGTCGGCAATCGCGTTAGGTCCCGAGCTTAAAGGGGCCCACAACGCTCGCGTCTTCCGTGAAGCGTGTATGAAAGATGTAATAAAAAGATTCAGATTACTTGAACCAAGTTTTTTTGCTGTTGTAAAATTTTACGTTTTCATTTTTTGCTTTATTTACAAGATATACTGTGTAAAAATATTATATTAAATAAAGGTGTTAGAAAATAAGAGAGAACCTGATGCTTTTTTTGAAAGAGTTATTCGAAAAGATTACTTTAGAGGTCTCTTTTTATATTTCATTGCAGTTTCAAGTTGCACATTGACTGGATACATGATAGAACCATAATACATTATTCAATTTTATAAGCTGTGAAAATCTCACATTTCACGATATTTTTTCTTACGGAATTTATAATTTTATTAACTTTTATTTTTTTAAGCCAGAATAGCTTCAAAGCCTATTTCTGGGGATGCAATTTCCTAAAATTTTCCGGGCAAGCCCCCCGAATTCCCCCGTAAGATGGGCCCCATCATGAGTAGAGGGCCCCCAATAACCCCGGACCGCCCCTGCAAACGAGTGAAGGCATTTAAACTTCACCTGCTATTTTTTGTCACGAGATGGTGTCGAGGGAAGGTATATATACTGTAAGTAGAAGTGGAAACATTATCGGACTTTTTGAGGCATGAAATGATACAAAAATGATGAGTGGTGCAGGGAAGATTTTAATCAGACGACAATAGATACCGGATTGGTATAAGGAATACGCGGAAAAAATTTATGGCGGAGATAGTCTCCTTCTTGTGATCGCAGATAAAGTGAAGCAACTTGGACCCTAATCTGCCAGGTATATTGGATGTACAAATCTACGTGGAATGTCTAGCGGCTAGCCTTGTGACTTAAAAAAATCATCAACAAGTCTTCATGTGTATTCATGAGCAATTTGCGTAACTATGTAACAAGTATTTTCCGACTGTTCACGGAATTCCGTGGGTTAATAATGCAAGTATCTTAAGAATCAACCGTCAATTAGGGGCCTTATAAATCATGTAGCCAATCGTTATTTGTTTACCAATGTGGCCAATGTTTGGCTGAAGAGCTTCTGGAGGAGCATTGTGAAACCGTGTCTGGAAAAACAATGCCTTAAAAATGTTCAAATGAACATTCGAATTTCCAATGGCAATATTCTTAAAATATTACTCGTTTCTGTGAGTACCTAATTGAATTAACTCGACTGCTTCAGAATAGGCTGGGTGTAAAATGTTTTCCTCCCTTGAGAAATGTATTTTGTGTAAGGTGAATTGAACTTGTGAATGCCGTCGAAACTAGTCGACAGCACCGTAAAGTTTTCGGAACTGTATTGTGTTTTTTTTGCTCTACCATGAATATGCGCGCAATATTTATTGTTATTTTAAACTGGATGGTAGTGGTGAACTTGGTTCACCGGGGCGGTTGGAACGAGCCTGTGGCGCTTCAAATAAATGGTTTGGGAATCGTAACTTTTAAGTTTTCGGTACTTACCCATGGTGTTGAGATTTGCAGGTGATGTGTTGCTTCTCCCATGGATGAAGATGGAACAGGTTTTATTAGCGATGCACTTAAACTTGTGTTGCTAGACTGGCCGGGCTTGGCGCGATTATCGTGGGACAAATGAATCGGAATTGTGTCTCCAAGCGATATACGCACTTTCTTATCTGATCGGGCCTTTCAGTCCTTCCCCTCTACTGGCCTTCCCCACCTGACGTTTCTACTTTTATTTTCCTGTCAATATCAGATCCAACCGTGACGCAGGAAGCCTTCTTTGTCCGCAATCGACCGTCCATTGTTTCTATCTATCTCCCGTATCAAAATTCGATTCAAATGGAGATACATTTTAGTTTAGAAATTTGTAATAATAGTATTAATCTTACTAAAGTTTTAGCAATTAATTTGCGATCACAAGGTGAGGACTTTTTGTTTGGAATCCATTGGTCACGTGGAAAACATCGTTTTAGCAACAATTCGATTCGAATGATGATTCAAACAATCGCCTGGTCCAGCTGTTTAAACTTACTAGGTAGTCGTTGCGTGAAAAACCTCTCGTAGGTGCCGGCAGTAAAGGGCTACAACGGCTAATGTATTCATGAAAATCCCTTATATCACTTGAAGGTAAGCGAAGTTGATTTATTTTTCTTTTCAAGTATTACAAAGGGAGTTGTTAATTTGGCTGTCGTATTGTCATCGTTTTAGGAGTAAAATTATAGCAATTAAATTACAACAAGATTTAGCTTCCACTTGCAATTAACTATTACATGTTAAATGATATTCTTCGGTTTTTACAGTTCTTTTGATGATATCCGTCATAACTTCACCTTGTAGGCTATCGTACTCATGTACGCGCTCATCTGGTTAAGAAGTAGGAGTCTTCTTCAGAAATTAATGATAGCTAGCCCTTGACACAAATTCCTGATCACAAGGTGGGGACGCTTTTTTTAATCCATTATTTACTTGGAAAAACAGTGACGTCGGAGAAGTTGTTTACATTTTTGGAAATCAAGTTTTTTTCCTACGGCTTTGTTTGTTCGTGCTGAAATTTGAAAATCGAGGCTTTTAATGTTTTATCTATTGTTTCATGTTCTCGAAATTGATCCTTGTAGATTAACTGAGACCATTTTCATTGCCGTAATTGAAACCTCGAGCGATTAGGCTAGTCCAAATGAATACATAGGCTAGGTGTTTAAGTGTTCGTTTGATGTTGAAATTCCTAACTTTGAATATGGCTGAGGAGATATGCTTTCTTTTCGGCCTCTTGGATCACTGTTGTGATAACCTACGGAGGTATTTTCCGTCTTCGTCATCCCATTCGAAATGTCATCCCAGAGCGCCATTGTTATGGCAGGCTCTGCAGCGGCAGTGTGAACTCTGGGTTGTAGAGAGTGTGGCCAAAAAACGAGACACTATGCAAGTCTCGTTGTATCCCTCATAGTTAGGATGTGAAAGTGTGATATACGCCTAGGATGAAATTTACCATGAAAAAAATAAACAAATGAAAACATAATTGGAAATGAGATGTTTTGGCAATTTTGCACCCGAGCACAAGCAAACGTCAAAAATGATTTTAAAAAATATTAACAGCATAGTCAACTTGACTAGTTCAACACTGATTCGAACCTTTGCACACCGAACTGTTGACGACACTCCTTCACTAAATTTTCAAAATCTAAGTGGTAAATCATAAATAGATATATTTATTTACAAACAAAATATATGTAAGACGCAAGTAAAAGCCGGAAAACTAAATATATTTTCGTAATTTATGCGAAGTCGGTGTTGTGGTTTTCGTTTTGTGATGTTTGTACAGAGATCCCTGCGGCCATCTTGCCAGTTTTACGAAAGTTTTTCTCAAATATCTTTGTTATTTCATCATGAAATTATACATTTCGTACATATTTAGATTTGTTGCATAAAATTGCCTCTAATGACTGCCATCTCAACAACGTCTTGTTACAAATAGCTTCGCTAGCTCGAAAAAGCCGTATTTCTCCATTATAGTTGGAGTCTTCTTCAGAAATTAATGATTAGCTAGCCCTTGACACAAATTCCTGATCATAAGGTGAGGACGCTTTTTAAAAATCCATTATTTACTTGGAAAAACAGTGACGTCGGATAAGTTGTTTACATTTTTGGAAATCTAGTATGGATGCAAACATCACAAAACGAAAACCACTACACCGACTTCGCATAAATTACGCAAATATATTTAGTTTTTCGGCTTTTACATGCGACTTACATATCTTTTGTTTATAAATAAAGGTATTTGTTTATGATTTACCACTTAGATTTTGATATTTTGTGAAGGTGTGTCGTCAACAGTTCAATTTGCATAGTCAAGTTGACTATACTATAAATACCTTTTTTAAAAACCATTTTTGACGCTTCTTGTGCTGAGATGCAAAAAATCAGTACCCCCTCGTGAAATTATCCTAATTTTACCGTCAAATATCTCAAAAAAACGGCTCATGGGAATCCCGTTTTCTTTGGATTATTGAAAGTGCGTTTTTCAAAGAATATGTGACCAAAGTTTTGTCAAATTCTTGTTACTTTTATCGGGGTGGTCTAACTTCCTTAAGTAAGCGGAACGGGCTACTTTTCCTTAGTGAGACCTCATTTAGAGTAATGTATGATCTTAGGTTTTCCCGACGTATTAGGTGCAGAAAAGTTCTCGGGTTTTCCACCGGTTAATTTTTTTCATGTCTCCCGACGTTTCGAGCAGCGGAGCTTGCTGTTCATCCACTGCTGATCTTCAGAATATCCCCTGAGGATGAACAGCAAGTCGCTGTTCGAAACGTCGGGAGACATAAAGAAAGTTAACCGGTGGAAAACCCGAGAAACTTTTCTCATTAAGAGTGCTCTACCGGTATAAGGGGTACTCATGAGATAGGCTTAATCAACGAGCTAGAGCGTGTCCAGTTGTTTTTTTTTTTTGTTTGATCAGTTATGTCTAATACATGCATCTAGTACAAACTACATTTTTTCGCAACAAATCAAGGTTTTTTTTCTGTCTTTAGGTACTAGACATTCTTAAAACTTGAGGAACGACCTATCGCCGTTGTCATTGCGACATTATGCGAAGTTTGGAAAGTCCGCGGTCAGGAAAGTTGGGTCAGGGGTAATGTGCGATATACTGACATTTGCAGTCAAGACAGCTTTTGGACAACTTATCCAAATGGACTTTTTCTCTATTGGAAATTATGGCTTCAAAATAGTTCTGATCTCTAAATCCCTGGGTGCTTCCAAAAAAACGATGATGAGTGGTTACTGCGAAATGAATTAGATGAGTCGATCAATTGGATTTAAATGAAAATGTGTGCCTCAACAGTCCTTCTTTAATTTTACTACTCGCCCAAGTAAATTCTCAACGGCTCATGTTGCCTTTTTAACATGTGCAGCTTATTCCAGACTTTTTTTTCTGGTGAAGATTATTGGCGTTTCCCTAGTCTATATTTACTCTTTGAGTTGGGTCCCGCTTGCGTTCACTGCGAGTGTAGAGCTGTCCCTCCGCGGATGGCCTCCTCGTAAGACGGTGGCGCAGCTGGAAGATGTCCGTAAGGGGCCGCTGTCGGCTGGTGAGCATACTCGGGAAATGGAGGTGGTGGGTCACTGGTCCATTCATGTGGATCTCCGCGATTGGGACCCGGCATTTGACGCGGCGTGCAGAAAGGGTGCCTGTAGTTCGGATTCCGTATCAACTGCCGGGGTGTATCCGGTTCTGGAGTCGGTGCCGTGGAGATGACCTCGATCGTCCTCTCGCGGGGAACTGCACTACGTCTTCGTCTTCTCCGCCTGGCGAACCACAAGTTGAGGATGCGAAGTAGTCCGCATATGACTATTACGAGTAATATTGCTCCGATCTTGATGGCCGTGCGGGTGTAGTCAACTGAAACAGAATATCCAAAATGTACATAATACCCTGCGAGCACCCTCTAGGGTGTTTGTCATCTTTCATCAACATGCAGCAAGCAAGAGGACCGTCACATGCACACGCCATGGTAATGGAAATATTACGCATGATAGCAAAATATACGTGCATATTCATTCAAATTTTCTTGCCAATGGTTAGTAATTATTACAGCTAATCCATGCAAGGTTAAAAGAATGGAAGAAAAATGAAAAAATATATAATGTGTCGTCCTAGCGAGTGACGCCCTCAATTCTATTAAGCGAAACACCGTTTCTGTTCTTAATAGTACGAGAAAAGAATGAAATTTTGAATGTCTCTGTTTTGCAGTCTTTTGTTTTCTTCTCATGAACAAGTCTACCGTAAAATATTATCATCTTATCAAAGAATATTCATCTGAATTTATGCATGGGGTGATTCCACAACAGGCATCCAACACTCTTACTAGCCTATGCACGCGCAGAGATCTATATGATTCTAGTAGCGGAAAATTTCACTCACAAACAAGGCATTACTTACAAAAAGGTCACCTCTATCGTAAATCGCGGAGTGAAGTGATTTGCCCACGGCCTATGTTCCACACTTCCCTCTCCCTTCTGCAAGAGGCTGAGCATATTATTAAAACATCCCAGCTGTCCACGATCGGTTAGGGATTTGAAAATATTTAAGGCGACGCATCTAATATTTACTCAAAAATAGCTTTTGCATTCTGCCGAGGGATTCCCTCAGTATTGATTTCTGTAGAGGAAAGGATGGCTTCAGCAAACGTCGTTGCTCAACATCGTAAACAATTCTCACTCGTTTGTGAGCTGAGAGTTTCGTCCCGCACCATGTCACCAAAATCGTCAAAACGTCATCCTTCGTGGGCTTCACAACTCTTTTTGATCGGCAGGGAACAAGGACCACGTTCGAAGCTCGGAATGTTTGTTATGAGCAGCAGGGTCGTAGCTCAGCGGCATTACCTATTCGGTGTCTTTTCGGGACTGAAAAATTTCGGCTCCCGGGTGGTAAGATTTTTCTGTCTGTGACTGTACTTAATGCTTCCTTTATATTCCTTATTGCGGCCCTGTAGGTAGTGTTGGTGGCTTTGAATCGTTTAGAACGGTTCATCGTAATCGTGGACGTCGAAGTCTTCCCCAAGGACTTAAAATACGACAAAGAATTTTGGAGGACACTAGCTAAGGATTCTCACAACAGGAACACCCAGACCCACCACTGCGACCCTTTCAGCTACAGCAGCCTGGAAGTCGAAAGAGCCACAACAAAGAGAAAGGCTACTCAATGAATCTCGTATTAATCTTCACAAATGCCTCACAGGTTATCATCCCTCGTTAACACTTCGCGTCGATGTCGTCGTATCGCCTAGTGTATAAATCAAACAAATGAATACTCACTCATAATTTATGGATTGTCGTTTTTGTCTGGGGTTGTGACTGGATGATATGGACGGAGTAGTTTCGATCGTCAACTTCGTAGCTTTACGCTGTGACAAATGTGTTCGAATACCGCGTTCCTTTGGGAGTGATTTCTGTGCCTTGACTGATTTACGAATCTTCTTATCTGATGGGGTCGCTGATATATCTTTGCATTCTTCCTGTGATTCCCTCGTGACGTTTTTGCCTTTGTTTCTGCCGCTGCGATAACCGCCCTGTGCCGAATACATGCAGCCTAATCTGCAATCGGTTATATTTTTTCGCGAGTTAATATTTTCAATGTATGTGGTATCCAGTGAGTGTTATTACCTAAAAACCAGCACATTAACATACCTGGTTCGTTCCCAGAGTAGTATCCGTTCCTCAAACTAAATTTCCCAAGTATTGATCACAATGTGTTAACGGCATCAGACCGGACTGAGTACGCTCTACTGTAATCAAATTATCGAACTTGCACGTACTATTGATATTGTCATCCGCGATGGCTTAGTTTCCAATGCTTCCTTTACTCTGGAACCGCATAATGTTTGTATAAGCTTGCAGAATGAAATACTGGTGCTACGACTTGTTGCGGTGAAAATAAAAGATTTGGAGGAGCCAGCTGTGTGTGTACGTTAGACTTTGTGTTAGCTCCATTTTAGTGCCTCAGAGTTATCCCTAATGCCATAGTACATTGGCCTATGGTGACTAGTCAAGGAGATGGAGCATTTTGATCCACATAATAGATTCTAAACGGGGTTATTTTTGTCTGTTAAGATTGTCGAAGCCTGGGGAGACTTTCGTCTTTAACTAGCAGCATTCACATCAGCTCATCATACAGTTCGGAACTTGGAAGTCGTGATTCCTCAATCAGAAACTGCGTGATGAGCTGATGGGTTGGCTGATATCTCTTGACATTCTTCCAGTGATTCCTACGCTACGTTTTTGTCTTTGGTTTTGCCGCTGCGATATATGCCCTGCTCCAAATTCATGCAGCCTAGTCAGCAATTGGGTATATTTTTTCGCGAGTTAGTATTTTCAATATCTGTGGTGTTTAGGGAGTGTTATCCGGTAGGTGTGTGGTTCGAAAGAAACAAAAGTTAATAGATTCAAGGGGAAGGGGCAAATGGCTAGTTCAAACATAAGAGTTGTTGTTTTGAACGCATCTCGTTTAATGATGGATGAGCTAGGCATGTTTCAAGTTATCTGTTCAAAGCGTTCCTTTCTTCTTCAGATTATAACCAATCGCAATCACGTACACGGATCAAGCGTAATTATAAAAACATCGTTTCAACCTAATTCAATTTTTTGAATCGATTATAATGAAATGCGACTCAGATCTGTGTGAGGAAGCTGTAACGTTCGGTGAAAATGTTTTTTATTCGATTCGTTTGGTTTAGTTGTTTAATTTACTTTAATGTGTCGGTTATCGAAATGCCTCATATCAATCAATATTCTCTTTTCCAATTTAATGTCTTCTGGAAAGATATTTTAATGGTGTCCTTACTTTGTGCTACTTAAAAAACAGCCGCGCTTTATTGCCCAAGAAATAGGGTGCTCTCGTAGATCAACTGAAATTTATCGCTGTTCTCTTCCTCAATCATAGATACAATCTCAGTCATCCTTCCTTCCGTGAGACCTTGTCCTTGAGTTTACCTACATTGGGGCTACTCCCAAATAATCTAGGTCGTATTTTTTTTAGGTTTTCAAATTATTTTTGGTGGAATGAGTGTATTTAGGTGACAGTGTATGTTCCACATAGACTTTTATGAAAGAATAGATTTACCATTCAAATCGGCATCACTCAAAATGAATTAACAAACTCGTTATTTACCCGTATTATTTTATTTACAATTTGTACAAGATAAATGGACATGAATTGGAGGAATTGCAGCCTTATTGCGAAGATTTTTTCCGCTGCGCTTATATTTCAGCAATTTTCAAAACTACCTTTGTGAAACCTTTTCGAACTTTTACTCACCAAGAGGTGTATGTGCCTTTTATCAGAACTCTGGTAGTCATTAGCGGCAGGTTTGAATTCAGAAAAAGTGTTCCTTTAATCACCTTTAGCTTTCACCACTCAGCATAATTTGCCCCTCGCTCGGTCAACCTAGAGTTAAGGCTTTGAGAGGAACGTCTAACAGCTCACGAATTGAAATGGTTCACTTCGAAGCTGCTTAGCTTGCAGTTGAGCTGTAACAACTTTCCCTTAATTCCAATCATCAACTGGAAATACATTTATTTCCAGTAAACTCGCGCACTGGTTATCCTAAACTCTGTCAAAATCACTCTTAATAAAAATAGTTGTCCCCTTTCCATATACGTTTATTACGCACTTTTTCCGTGCTTCATTATGTTTTCGTTATGTATTGCCATCAATAATTCCAACTTATTATCACCAATCGGTTTGGATGACTCAACCTAATGTATGGAAAATCCTATCCTTAACTTGAGACAGAATTAGGAATCAAAAGTTGCAGTTATCCCATCCAAAGTGTTTTTTTTTTCGACGTAACCACTCTCAAGTTTTATTTTATTTTCTTGTAGGAAGGGAGCCAAGTATATTAACGTATATATATTGTTCTACAGTTAGCTGCCTCGAGCGTTTTCATTATATCAAGCAGGATAATCTTCAGAGGACTCATTTTCTCGCTTAAAAGTGTCGCAAAAATTTTGAAATTTCCTGGTGCATAGAGGTTTACTTTGTTAACATTTTCCTGTTTCTCAAATAAAAAATAGCATCTTAAAAAACACTCAAGAAAAATTTTAAAATTTGAGATACAGGGAAATGTTGACCATGGTCTACCATGTGTATAATGAACATTTCACGACGATAGTGTTAGTGTTATGCATAAAAAACAAAATCAATTTAGAGAAAGTGAAGAGTTTTCTCGCTCTTTTTAGTTCTACTGAACGTCCTCTCAAATGTGTTGCTTAATCGAAATTCGGTCTGCTTTGTGATTTGTTAAAATTTTGACAATTGGTATATGCTATTTTATTACCTTCAGAATGGGTCGAAAAAGGTACACTAATCCATATGTTGGTGTTGCGCAAGTGACCTACTACACCCTCGACCAAGGTATTGTGGTTCCAAGCGTATAAATGAGATTGGAATCTTTACGAGGTATATTCCGTCTAGGTGCAGTATAACGTGGTGGCGATTGGGGTGGTAATTAGCAAAGTCATCCATGTTCTTGAGGAAGAATGGCACTAACATAGGCGTTTTCCGACAGTTTTAAACTAACAATCGTATTTTACTGAGTTAACGTTGCAAATTTGCCTGTTCCTCGTCACCATATGCAAAGCCTAATCTTAGACCGAAGAGGATCGCTCGCTCAGTCTGAATAGCAGAAATGTGCCAATTTCCGACCCTCGCGATCGGGAACGTTGCGATGTGGGTAATTATCACAGTTAGGACAATTGTGGTCAAGGTAGTTAAAAGTCACTTGGCGTAATACATGGACGATCTTATCAACCGGATCAGGGGAAATACACGGTTAGAATTAGCCCACAAGTTCGAGTGGTCGTGAATGAGTCCCACTCATGTTTTTCTTCACTGCTGCGGATGGTAAACCTCCGAGGAGGGATATGGGGCTGTGGCCCGGTTGTATGGCGGTGGTGGCTGGAATCCATATGGCGCTGCCGCCGGCTCCTGCACGTAGTGGTAGGTCATTGTCGTCGGTTGGTTTTCGGTCGGGTCTGTCGGATCCACTCGGTTGGGACCGGGCATCTGCTGCGGCGTGCTCCAGGGAGGGCGGTAGTTGGGGTTCTGGATGACGTAAGGGGTAGTCTCTGGTGTCGGCGCTGGCTGCACGGTTATCACCTCGACCACCCTCACTCCGACAACCCGTCCGCGGCGCTTTTCCTTCCCGCAACAAATGCGTATGGCCGAGCACAGGCCCGAGAGGATCGTGAGGACGATGAACGCGTAAAGCAAAACCATGTAGTCAACTGAAATAAAAGAAAGACGTATATTATTAGGATCTTTCATAACATAAATATTGTATAGATAATTCTCCACTCTCGCGACTCCATTGATTCCCGTCGGTCGCCGTAAAAAGTGGCGCCCCAGTCGCTAGGACACTAGTCAATATGCAGTGGGTGCCAAAAGTATTCGGACAGCTCTTGTTTCCGGCTATAATTTCTTTTTCTTTGTGTTGTGCTTATGTCTTCGGCTTGAAATGATTCTCAGTGTGTGCTATAGACGCTCTTTATTTATGCATGTACCGCAGCAACAGCAACAAATTATAAACTTTCGAAACGTAAACAAAATAGAGAAATAACTGCAAATGTGTCGCACAAAAAGTATTCGGACACCTGAATTTTTCATATTAAATGAAGTCACAAGACACACTTCACGCAATAATTAGTATTTTGTGGCATTCGTTTTGGCCTGAAGGCGATTTGACATTTAAAGGACCAATTTTGATGTGACAATAGGGGTATTTTTCCCATTCTTCTAACAAGGATATCATTCATGTTATTCGCCTTTACTTTATTTTTATCTCCAGAATACTTTGCAGGTGTTCTATTGGATTGAGGTCAGGTGATTGTGGAGGGGTTTTCGACTGTTTGGGGGTGTGTAATATCTCTAATCCTGCCGCGTGAACGGCGGTGAAATATACTAGAATTGCCATGAGAAAAAATTCCCCTGGGTCGGTAATGGAACTACGGACCTTTGGCTTTCCAGGCCACTGCGCAGACCGTTACGCTATCCAGGTTCTTTAATTCCCATGGCAATTATACCGAGGTTCATGATACTAGGTGTTTGGCCCTCGCGGTCCATCAAGGATGGCAACGCGAGGGAGAAAGGACTTCCAAGAAGCCACAACCGGTTGAGAGCCTCAACCCTGTGCTAAAGGCGCGCAATGCGGTATTTGTAATATAACACATACCGCTTGTTCCCCGTGAAAGTCGTAACAATTTGTCCGTCAGCGACACAAGTGGTGACTCCTGTGCAGGGATGGCAAGTGAAACGAAACGACAATGTTTCGTTTCGCCCCGGAGGGAAACGAAAATACGAGTCCTAGGTTTTGTTTCGTTCCCGCACGAAATTAAAATCACCATCGGGTTTAGTTTCCACCCAGGACGAAACTTTACTCCCCGGAACGAAATTAAATTAAACGAAACTCCGCTGCTCATAGTTTCGATCCCAGAAGTTGAGTGGAGTGGGAGAAGAGGGAATAGTTTTCACTCATTAAATGACATAATATAGAGAAGTTAAAATGTTGAGCTTAAAAATCGAATGACCAGGATGCGTTCACCGTTCTCCTGTTAGTGGCAAAAATATGAGTTCCCCATTCATATAATGGCGGTAGGCCAAACCTCTACTTCATTCAACCATACTTCGTACTCGGTGTGTGGGTCGAAACTAAACCGTTCGAAGGTGAAGCACGTGGTCCCTCCGGTGCGAAACATTATCTACGTTTCGTTTCGTCCCAGAGTTTTAGTTTAGTTTCGACCCGAAGTAGTTCTGACTCACGATTTCGTTTCGACCCTGAGTTTAGCTCCCCGGGTTTAACACTTTTTCATTTCGTTTGTACATTTCGCTCTCGGGAACGAAACCATTGAAATTTTACTGGTTTTGACTTTCGTTAGTTTCAATTTACATCCCTGCTTTTAAGTTGAGCTCTTTGATTGAGCGAGTGGACGCCCAAGTCCATCAACGTGCTATTTCGATCGCAATTGCGATGAATTCCTCCTTCATAATTGTAGCTTCGCGTCTTCACAATGAGTTGCCGTTTAACATGTCGCACAAAGTAAATAAATAGTACTTACACATTGCGTTGGTGTATTCAGGTGATGCACGTTCTAATCTGTCTCGGCTCCCACATCGATGAAACAGTTGCGAAAATGGTGCGCGATGCCGCTTGTAGCTTGTCGCGATTCTAACTTCGTTTGATTATCGTTGGCCCTTCGGAACTGAATTGTCTCACAAAGATATGCGTATTTTCTTATCTGGTTTTCTGGATGAGTTCTCTCAGTGCTTTCAATTCCTTTTGTCTCTTGGGACTGACATACACTCGATTCATTTTTTGCCGAGATACGTGACCGATTATGATGCGGAGTCCGCAGTTGACCGCGAAACGGTTTTCTTGTCAATCTGACGTAATTTTTCGCGCGAACTTCCAAAAAGCGGGTAAATGTAATTTTACTGGTGTGCTATGGTAGTTTCTACGGCTATAGTGTCACTTTCAAGACAAACAGCCGCACAACTGACCTCTTTTCATGGTAGAACAAATGTTTGTCTTGAGAATGACGCTAAAGCCGTCGAAAAAAGTTGGCAGCACCATTAAGTTTGTGGAACTTATGCGTTTTTTTAGTGCTACCATGAAAACCTTATTTTAGTTCCATACGTCAATTATTTTTGCAATATGCAGTTTGCCAAATGTGGTATATGATGAAAAGTATCTCTAATATAAGACCCAATGACAGATTGAAATAGGTTTTGTTTTGAACTTAATGTGTGGTTTGGCTGTTTCATTGTGGCATGTGGCTCTCATAGGGAATGAATTCATTCTATCACGGATGCCGACTTACAAAAAAATATTGGGGGGGGGGGCAAACCGGGGATCTTGCCCCGGGAAATTTTTTAAGTAGTGAGTTTTAAGTTTTTTTTAAGCATTTTAGAAGAGTCGTATGATCAACATTAGAACCCTGATAACTCGAATCTCGATATCTGGACTCTCCGGGAAAAATCGACCAGCCTGACACATTTTTTCCTCACATCCATGACGAATTTTTGAGGGATCTCGGGCCCCCTTAGGCCCCATGGAGTCGGTGCCACTGCTATCTATTGTATAAAATCTTAGTTTTGGTGTCATTCATCACATATTGCTATAGTTACTTGGAGCTGTCTCATCTTTTAGCCACAACATGCGTATTTCAATTGTGTTTAAATGGTCAGTTTTGCGTTTTCTGATAGGAATTGTGAAAGGTATGATGGTCAATGTCAGCTTTTCATTTATAATCCAGGAAACAGAAGGCAGTGATCTGCAAAACTTTTTTTTTCTTGAAGTGCACCCCTATTGTTTGGGGAAGTTGAGATTTTTTTCTCGCTTTCAACTGATTTGTTATCCATATTTCTGTTTATGGTTTTTCTATTGCTAAATGTTTGTAAGAATGAAGTGGCTTTTGAGTAAATTTTTATGATAAAAACTTTGAATTGAGTAAACCATGCTATCATAAACATCATTATAGAAACTGATGCTTTTCATTTGAAAATTTGGTATGAAATACTATAATTAGGTGTAGTTTTGAAACACGTGTATTCAAATATCTCTGTGAAAGAGGGAGCTATGACTTTTAGAATAAGTTGCAACCATAAGGGCATCACAGATCAGCCAGAAAATTATGTAGTAGTATATATAAATAATAAATATATAAATAATAGAAAAGTATATATGAATATCATTCACTCACCTTAACACTTGGCAATACATATTTAACCAGAATTTTGTTTAGCCTTGATTTTAATGTGGCTTGGATTTATTTCAGTCTTTCCAGTGGTTACCACGTTGGACGATCAAATATCAAACAAGTGGCAGAGAAAAGGAGGTCGGAAATTGAGCGTTTCTTGAAATCAATTTTGAATTTGGCTGATGAAATATCACATTCTGACCTTGTTTATACATTCTTTCATCCCCTCCTGCGAGATCAACAGGAATCAGATATAGAAGCAAAGAAACTCAAAGGTAAGTCACAACATTTTTATTGACCTACCTACATATATGTTCACATAGTTTGTATATTCTTATGTATCCTACTCTTGGGAGGAAATTCTCCTTCCAAGTGTCTCTCCAAAATTTTAGTAGCCTTTTTAATGAAATTTGTGGCTTTGAGCCCAATTTCATAATTGTATCATTATACATTGAAATGTAAATGTTAACTATCTCCAGCGATAACTATAGCATATACCCTTAAATGTATTTATGATATTCATAATACCCACTCCTTTTCTGGTATTTCCTTCATTTCCTCATCTTCTTGCTCTTCAATGAAGCAACACTCTGTATCACTGACAAATTCCAAGTGTTCTTCTGTTCCTCTTAAATATCCTTCAATGCCATTCATATTAATTTCCATCCATTGGTGAGACCTTTGATGAAGTCCTCATGTTGATGAACGATTTTCACTTTGTCTCCACAATACAAAGCTACCAATGATATTATCAGGGTGAGACATTAATGAGCTAGTGCTTTCAAATTCATTACGAGCTGATTTGAAAATGATTTTTCCTAAATCTCTTATATTTCTTGTTATTTTCCAAAGTCTTTATGTGTCAACCTTATATCGCTCAAACCGATTCTCATTTGATTATCTTGTTTTAAAATTATTCTTCCCGCTTTATGGATATTTTAGTTTGAGATGAAGATGTTTATGCGAAGATAATGTGGAAGTCAGTGCCTTGAATGCTTGTGCTGAAGTTATAATTTTTAATACAAATTAACATTGTGTCAAAATCACTTTTGTTTTAGTCACCTTTCTGTATGTGTATTTATTTTTAATTACTATTTCCTAATACAACTGTAAACCGTTTGTGATGCCAATTTTGGGTTATATATCCAGCTTCATTATATTTTTAATGGAGTCATATTATTTGTAGAATTTTTTGATGCTGGAATACTACTTAAATGCATATTAACTTAATAATTTAATCTTTTATTCCTTGATTGGCTTATATTCTTATACATTGTAAGAGAGAGATTAAAATTTACAATTGCTTTTCTAGGTTTTTGTTGTTTTTCAGTAATATATCAAATGCACTTGTTTTAATGAATTTTTTTTACCAAGTACACTTCATTTAACACAGCCATATTTTATCTTCATGTTGTTATTTTTTTAAAGAATTTTCATTAGTGTGTAAATAGTTGTAGCAATTATGATGTGTTTAGTGATAGAGCTCTCTGTAATCCATTTATCCTTCACCCTTCTAACATTGCCTGGCACCTGCAATCATTCTGTCGTGCAGTGGTGAAAATGAGTTTTTATGTAGTGTTGCCTGGATAGAGATTTTATGTTGACCATGTCACTTTTTGTCCTTTCTTCACCATGTAATAAACAGTTTTATAATTATAAAATTAGTGCTTTTAGTGCTTTTACAACGTAATGAATTACTTTCAGTTCTTCCTTATGAGATTTTATCAGCTCTGAATTCCTATTTCATGCTTAAAATAATAGTTTTTGTTCACTTAGGATTCATAATATCCGTACTTTATTGCTGAAGTAAATTCCAGCCAATAAAGCATTACTTACTCTTTTGAAATCATCCTGATAGCTGCAACATTTTTCTGAGATGTATATGTCTAGGCCACTCTCTTAAATCGAATTTGGTTTCTGGGTTAAAGTTCCTGATTAATAATTTTGATCATTTTCAATCAATTCATGTCATTTAATGTGTGTTTCTAATGCATGCAACAAAATTTGCATGGATTAATCATTGTAAGCTCATGATTTTACACTTCTTTTAAGACAGATTATGATGTCTTGGACATCATTTTATTCTTTCATTGCAATACCCAGAATACATTGTTCTTGGGCTGGCCAATTTCCCTCTGCTTTCAAAGTCCAAGTACTAAATGGGATGGGGTTTGCGACTTCTACAGCCCTTATGTTGCCATTTGTTGTGGACTACTTGTTTGCTGTGAAGATTATTTATTTATTTAATGCAGTCCAAAAACAGCACGAGGCCAATTACAGAGGACTCGAAATAACAAAGAAAACAATTTACTTGTTGAGCAAAACATAACCAACAGTGAATGGGATGGGGTTTGCGACTACTACAGCCCTTATGTTGCCATTTGTTGTGGACCTACTTGTTTTCTGTGAAGATTATTTATTTATTTAATGCAGTCCAAAAACAGCATGAGGCCAATTACAGATGACTCGAAATAACAAAGAAAACAATTTACTTGTTGAGCAAAACATAACCAACAGTGAACAAAATAATATTCAACAGTATTTACAAATAGATAACAAAGAATGATAGACTTAATTGGGGGTGTGAGAGGAGTTGGGAGAACATTACAATATAGATGGTGCAAGATGGATGAGGGATGAAATAAAAGGATCAAAATTTGGAGCACATTTTGAATAGGAGTTAATGGAAGCAGGAAGTCTGAATAGAAAAGAGCATTTAGAGACAGAAAGGCAGCGGGTGAAACAATGAAATAATCCACTCAACCTCTTTGTGCATGAAGGAGCACACAAGCGGGAAAAGAGAAATTAGGTCAGATGATCTGTATTTGCCATTAATAATATCTAAGAAGAGTCCGGTCATTGAGAATATAGCGATAAGCTAAAGTTGCAATCCCAAGATAGGATCTAATCTTGTTGAGAGAGAAGTTACGAAAAGGCATGTGTCAGTAGCGAATTGTTGGTGGGGTGGATTGTTAAGCTACTCTTTTTAATTATTCTCAAATTGGCAGCTCTATTAACAGATGGGAATGTCTTCCTATATTCGCCGAAATACCATTAATCCCATTGTGGAACCCGTCAGTGTCATGATTTGCAGTTGCGTGGTTTTCAACAAGGTGGTGTCCCTAAAATGCATCAATTTGTTTGCACAATTCAATGTGTGACTCGCTTACGTGTACAAATTCCGGACTAAAACTACTTCCAGAATAGCTGAAGAGCTGAAATTTACGCATAGGAGGCTGACTTAAAATTATCCGGAGGAGACTTCCGAAAAATGGAAGTTTCCTTATCATTCCATTGATAAAAATCAAAACTGATGTGTGACTGTTCATTGTGTGTGCTTTGCTTTAATCTCACAGCTTATATTGCATGTTTGTCATTTGATATATTGTGTGGGGAATATAATTTTTTTGCTCCTGAACCTCCCTTCAAGAATCAAAAATTATTGTCTATTTTAATTTTATTGCTCTGAACACATTTCTGTTTTGTGGAAAATCCATATTAAATTTATAGTTTTCATAGTTTGTAAAACTGTAAATGTAAACTATATAAGCTATACATATTTACTGTATTCTTTTTGGCTGTAAGCACACCTAAATAACCCAGTCAGCCAGGCCAAGGCACATTTAAGACTATCCCAAGCTATCTGTCAATACCTTGTAAAAAGTGCCGAAATAGCAGTTGAATGCTGTTAAACTCACTCTGTACACTGCTTAGAAAAAATGAAATATTTAACCTGCATCTGTGAAACTTCTGTGTTTGCTGTATCAGTGAACCTTCAGCCCATTTGACCATGGTAGAATTTCGTGCATTTTATAATATTTCAGTTTATATTTCCAAATCAATGAAATGATTAAATGTGCTGGTCCTATGAGTTGAATAACAATTTCCCTTGACCAATTTCACTAAGCACTGTCATAGCCAAAATGGCTTTAAATAGTTTTCTTTCTCCTCGTTCTTGTTTTAATCAATTTCAAATTACTAAACTTTTTTATGGATGGGAATGCTTTCACGAATGATTGTTCGTTGTGTGTGCTTTGCTTTAAATTCACTGCTTATGTTGCACGATTGTCGTTTGGTGTGTTGTGTGACTAACTTAACTTTCTTGCTCCTGGGAAACAAACCTCACCTCAAAGAGCCTAAAGGCCATATCAGACAGCTGGATTCTCCTGGAAATGCAGGATTGGCTTCTTCTTTTGGAGGGGTTGTTAGGGAGCATCGACTCTCAGCTGGTGGTACCGCCAGGAGCTCAGCCCGGTTGAAAGGTCAACTGAAGCTGTCCATCTCATACAACCGTGGTGCGCTGTCCATAATGGTTCACCATGCCCGGTCCCTTCCCTTGGTTGGAGCCAACCAGGAGCCTTCGTCATACGTCAAAGTGTACCTCCTTCCTGATCCATCAAAGGCGACCAAGAGGAAGACCAAAATTGTGCGTCGCAATTCTCATCCTTCGTTTATGGAAATGGTGAGTCTGACATCTGTTCATCAACCAAATTTCCTTGAACTTTTTTTACCGTATTGTATTTCTTCAATAATAATAATAATAATAATTTATTCACTGTAGGCAATACAATTGCATAGTTTCGTCAAGTGGAATACATTACATAAAGCATAAAAACACAAACAAATGATGGCAATAGAACACAGTATGTACAATGACAATTAAAGATATATCAGGACAATATTTAAATCAGTGGTAAAGGCATAATACATATAAATAATATAGTTACCCTTTCTCATTTAAGTTTTTCCTTACATAGGGCATAAAATTCATCAATAGAATACAAGCAATCACAATGGAGATTAATACCTGAAAGGATAATTGTAAGGAACAGATAAGCAATTCATGTTCTTCCTCTTATTAATTTTTTACTTAGCTGTCTGTGCACTGCTTTCTTGGCATCATTTTATCCGTGAAAAAGTAGTCTTTTTGAAATAGAATAGGCTAGAAAAGGAAGAATGGAAGGAACTAATGAAAGGAAAATAGGCTTTTCTTGGAGGGGACTTGAAATTTTTGACACTCTAGTTTTAATATGTATTGCACAAATCGTAGAATATTGAAAATTCACTGCTTTGGTCTCACCCATCAGAATTGCCATTTTTGGTGCAAGTTGAAAGGAGCAAAGTTATAAATGTCTATTGCAGGTCTACTATATAATTTAATGATATGCCATGTAAAACCATCACAAAAGTTACCGTGCTGACCTCAGTACTGTAAATCTGTACCCCATTGCTGGCCATTATCAATACTTTTGTGTTATTCCTTAACAACCAACCTTTGATGTAAAGAAAATGTGTTTGGTATGATATTCAAGTTAGTTTGTAGTTATTAAGAAGTAGTTTTTTCGTTTGTTTATTTAGAGGTCAGTACCTAAAGTACTCTGGTCTAGATTATTATTATGTATTTGTTATATTAGTTATTAAGAGGTCAGTATTCTGTTAAAATATGGCAAACTAACAATTTTTCAAAAGATGGATGGCATATAAGACCACTTTACCAAAAATGGAGTGAGGGGAGTTTTTGCGTGGCGTAATTTAACACCCATAGCACGCTAAGTGTAGAAGAGAGTCCTTACCCTTACCACACTTCTGTACCTGGGTTCTGTACCTAAAACTATCCTCCATCCTTGAAATAATCTTGCTCCCTCACCACACATCTGCACCTGGGTTAGACACCCAAGCTCCACCTGTGCTCATATCTGTTTTATGAATTCTATTCGTTTGAAATTTTCTCTTAATTGGTCCTCGAGTATTATTACTTTTGGGTCATTTTTTTATTCAGTGGGTTTTCAAATCAGATACATATATGGTTGTTCCTCCCATTTCATACAAGTTTTGTGCATTTTTGGTGTAGCACCGTTTCGGTTCTGTATCATTTTGTTTATATTTCCCATCATCATCATCATCACTGGTCAACAATCCTAGGATTGGTTTGACGCAGCTCTCCACTCAGTTCTCCTATCAGCTAATCTTTTCACTCCTACGTATTTCTTCTCTTTCACATCTCTCTTTACTTGTTCCATATATTTTGTTCGGGGTCTTCCTTTTCCATTCTTGCCTTCCACTTGTCCTTCGACGATTGTCTTCATCAGGCCATCATGTCTCAAGATGTGGCCTATAAGGTTGTTCCGTCTTCTTATTAAGGTTTTCATGAGGCTTCTCTTCTCTCCTACCCGTTCTTAGGACTTCCTCATTACTAACCTGGTCGATCCATTTGATTTTCATCATTCTTCTGTAGCACCACATTTCAAAGGCCTCTATCCTTGCTTTCTCCGCTGCGGTCATTGTCCATGCCTCACTTCCATATAGGAGCATACTCCATATGTAGGTTCTTATAAATTGTTTCTTTACTTCCATATTTAAGTTTCCTGCTGTAAGCAGGTCTCTCTTTTGGTGGAATGCTCTCTTCGCCTGGGCTATTCTGCTGATAATTTCTTTCTTGCTTATCCCGTCACTAGTTATCTTGCTTCCCAAATAACAGAATTCATCTCTATCAGTTTTTGCCTCCCTATTTTAATGTTGGTCTTGACTTCTTCTCTTCTGATGCATACTAAGATCTTGGTTTTCTTCGTGCTTATTTTCAATTGATATCTACTCATTACCCTACCCATATTAACCAGAATATTTTTCTAATCCTTCTCTGTTTCTGCTGTAACGGCTATGTCATCGGCAAATCTTAGCATGCTTATTTTTTCTCCATGGATATTCACTCCCAATTCCTTTTCTTTGATTTCATTAATGGCTTTTTCAATGTAAACGTTGAAAATTACGGGTGACAATGTACAGCCTTTTCTCGCAAGAAATAATTTAAAATTTATTTTGATGTTATTTATTTAAAACACTCTTGTATTATTTACTGCATTATTATTTTTTATTGGCATACATTTTGTTATTTGATGATGGCTCAATTCTGGACCTATGACCTTGGAGACCACCTATAGCTGCTCCTATTCGTTATTTTTGTATTCAGAAGTAAAAAGAAAATGTAGGAATAAGTAAATTATTATATATTATTATTATGTACATATTTTTTGCTGTGGTTACCTAAATTGTCAAATTGTTGTCCAAGTGTGAAAATTCTGTGTTATATACTCTCCTGCCCAGTGAAAGCCAGTTGATATATGTACCTACTTATACTCTTTAGATTTGCTGTTTTTTTCCCATCTTTTCTAAATCTATTTCTATGTGGGTTGTATCTTAAATAAACCTCATTTCTTACTCTCTCTTTAGATGGAGTATTATATGCCACTTGAAACCATCCTAAATCGCACCCTCCAGGCAACAATATGGAATCACGACTCCTTCCAAGAGAACGAGTTTCTTGGTGGCGTTTCCTTGGAATTGGACTCGCTTGGGCTCCCTGCCAACACGACGACGGAGTGGTTCCAACTTGTCAATGTGCATCGATATAACTTCAGGGATCAGTGAAACATATTTTGGATGCTGGTTTTTTTTTTCTTTTGAGATGTATGTCTATACGAATTGATAATGTCCCCAAATTGGCTTAGCATGACGATGTAAAATCCTAAATATTGGTTGGTTCCATTTTTTCAACATTTATATTATCAGCTGTCAAAAATCAAATCCAATTCAAAATCAGTGAATTTTGGTGTGGTGTGTGGTCAAAATCTTCTGTGTATCAGTGATGAGTAATTTCAACATAACTAAGCATTAGCAAAAAGAAATGGAATTATTAGGAAGATTTTGTTTACCATTAGCATTAGGTTTGAAAAAATATCTTATTTTAAGTTTTAATCATCCAAATAATGTAGGTTACGATCGATGAATTTGTTAAACTTAACATTTTGAAGTCGCAGCTCAGGAATGGATCAATCATGAATTGGTTTTGCTTCAGAAACTGAAATCAAATATTGCCATTAACTTCTAATACTGTTAAATATGGCCCAGGATTAAAAAAAAAATATTTTGCTTTATCTAGCAGCTATTTAAGAAAATTATTGAGGGATATAAACTGTGGCATAATTGAATAATTGTTGAAGTATGTTACCACTCCATTTTTTTTATTTTTTATGTTCACGGAAAGTTATTGTTTTACAAATTTTACCGTACCTAAATGCAGATTTGTCCCTATTGCCGAAGCATTAGGTCTTTACTGTGTTAAGTCAAGTAAAAATCTGATTGTCGAAATTCATTCATATTTAGTTTTATGAAGTGATTTCTCTGTGGAAATTATTTTGTGTTGTCATGTAGCAGAAACTTGATGGTTTAGTGATATTGAGTCATTGAAATTATTAGATAATTTATTTTAAGTTAAATAGGTTAGTATTTTGATTAAAATAACCATATTTGTTTATAATATTTTGCAGAAAACTCTCTTGAACAATTAAGGAAAATGATAAAATGATTTTAAGCCAAATTATACTCATTCAGTTCAATTTATTTGATTGAATTTTAAGGGCTTGTGAATACCTGAATTTATCTTAGAGAAGGATTAGCAATGCTGTGGTTTTGTTTTGTTGATGATTTTAAGAGATTGAGATTGTCTGTTAAAGAAATGAGTTATTTTCCAGATCTTTCATCAAGTAATAGAACGGAGAAAGAAATTCTCATGCCCAGACGTAAATTTGCATGGCTTATCGTCCAGTGTGTCTGTAGTTTTCAGGATGAACAGGGAAGCAGGTCTGTGACACTTTTGGAATAGTCATTTGATTAGTCATCAGACTTTAGTTAGAATTATGCATAAGCTAGCTTGAAATATGCTCATTGGATGTCATTCCATTCATTCTTTGATGCCATTATTTGTCAAGCATTACCCTATTCTAATTTTCAATTACCCTATATAATTTCAATGTCAAGAAAGTTTTTCGTGTAGTTTTCCTGATGATTTTGTGTGTACATATAATGAATTCAGGCTTATAAGATTTTTTTTTCAAGTGCCTGCTAAGTTTTTATCAGTTAAGTGCATTACCTTTTCGTAGCAAAATGGATGGCTATTTGATTTGCTATTGCAAAAAAGATTTTTTTATTCCTGGTGCTTAGTAGTTTATTGATTAAGGTGTTGCATTTGCCTCTTACATATCGCATTTGCCGCACACAAAATAATTGGGTTACAATTTGCTTGGTTGTTTATGCAGCTGTGGGCAATATTTACCATTATTTTAGATGTTACCAAAACAAAAATTTACTTCTGGCGCCCCTAAAAATTCCTCATCGGCAGATTTTAATTTCCGGTTCTTCTTATACTTAACTGCATGCGTTCGGAATGTCATGTCACAGTGAAATAACGCTGTCTTTAATTTTTTTCTCATTTCTCAAAAAAATCGATTATTTTTCTCCTTATTTGTTATGATCATAGTGAAATCATCTCTAAAGATGTGGTAATGGAGTCAAAAACTTATTTTTTGTGTGTTTTTTGTGTAGTTGAAATTATTGTGATTGTCTACTTTATCTTGCAAAAAATTATCAATGTCTATGAATTTTTAGTCAATTTTATCACTCAATACACTGCAAAGTTCTTTTCTTTAAGACTTTGATTGAAATTATTGATTCGCCATTGATATGCGTTTACTCAGTGATTTTGGCCTAAGAGCTGAATGACATATAGCTATTATGTCATTCAGATGTGAGGTTGTTCTGTATGTCTTTTGCCCTCTTTGAATAACCCCAAATTAGGATCGAGTTAAATTGCTTTTCTTTCATACATTCCAATTTCGAAAAACATATTTCTAAAGGTCTTATTTTTGACTTGTGGTTATTGCGTGCTTGCTTTTGTTTACATATTTATTTTATAGCTTTACTTTTTTGCTCTTTCATGAAGTAAATTAGTATTACTTATCAAATTTTCAGTGAATCAGTGATTAATTTGTTAACTTTCCACCAACATTATGGCATGAGCAGTCATACTAACGCAAACACCAATAAATTGAGTTATTTCTTGAAATTGTATTTATGTTGTTGATATTCTCTGGGTAAAAGCCTGATAATATCCTATTGCTAAGCAAATTTTTTAGTTTTATATTCCACGTTTCCACAATGATATCTTTTATTTTTGAACTGTCAATATTCCTCATTTGTATTCATGCAATACTGTCATCTTTTATAAGTTTTTTTTAAGATCGTACAAGTATTTCTTGCTGTAGATCAGCAATTGCAGGTAAACTTCCACATGTGTGTTTATGAATTATGTAATCCCATTTGGCCTGTGCAAAGTTTTTAAGTATAGTTGATTTAATTATGTGCATTTGTAAATAGTCTTGGGAAGGAAAAATCTGTGGAAGTTTTCCCCAATAGTTTTACCTAACATAGCTTTTATTCTGCTTTATTTGCATCTATATCATATGTGTGTTTTGTATAAAATGAAATAAGGTTATTGGAAATGGATATTACCTTAAATTAACACTATTAATCAAACAAAATTTTGATTTGTTTGTGCTTGTAAATAGAAATATGGTGTTCAATATTGATGTATTTTTAAAGGTTTTAGTATAAGTTTTAGTTGAGATTGAAAATTTCATTAAATGGAGAATTCCATTCATTTTGCATGTTGATATTTTGCATCTTTATTTTATTTCACTTTGTATTTATACTGCATCACCAGTGACTCGTAATTATAGTAGTAATTTTTGACCTAATTTATGCAGAAATATTTATGGACAAGCTCACTGGATTTGTTATGTTACACAATAGTTGTTGAGTGGATTTCAGTAAAGGCTTTTCTGGGAAGTGAAAATTATCATCTTTATTTCAGATTATATGTTTTAAATTTAAGAGTAGGTAATTAAAGTAATTAAAACTATTTATTATCCAAACTTTTTAATAGCGAAAGTTAATTTCAATGCGTTTCAGCATCATTGTCAAGTCAAATTGTATGCCTACATTTAAATCTAATCTGGTAGTGACACCAAGCTTCAAAAGTCATTGTTAGTAATGTATGCCATTATAAAGAGTGGAGAGTAGAAAAAGTTTTATTTACTTCATTTCACTATATTTTCCACCATATCTCGCCGAATACAGTCGAACGTGTAGAATATTTACCTATGTAAGCAAGTAATGTGAGGAGTTATTTTTAGAGAATATCTGGTAATCTTTTTAGACAACCCTTGGTCTACGAGAAATTTTTATCAGCATATAATTTTTTTAATGAGTGTGGAAGTGTGTTCATCAAACTTAATGGTCATCCAATGTAATGAAACATTATTTTCTGTTGTGGTACAGATATGTGCTGTCTTATACGTATTATTTGCTTGTTAATATTACATTTAAGGCATCACCTCATAAGCTTTCAATCCTTGAGGCCTATCTCTATCATATATGTTGTTAATCAATTGATTAAAAAAACTTCAAATTCCTGTGGCACATGTAAGAGTATAGCGCTTTCTACCCATTGTAGTAAGATTTTGTATGTTAAGTCACTCTAAGGACACTTTTGGAATACAGATTTTTCACTTTTGATGTCAGTGTTTACATTTTACATCGTTCATTGCTTTTCTTTGGGATTATCTGGCTACATTAAAAGTATGAGGCATGTAGCTGGAGGCAGTGGCAGATCTATGGGGGGGAACAACAAGGTACTCCAGTTGCTATCATCAACATATTTCTATGAATGCCAGAAGCTTTATCCTGAATCATATCTTTATGATTATATGTTGTTATCTATAACAGCTTCCACCATATTCACTGTAAAACAAAAAGATTTAGAATAAGTGAAATACCATCTATCCTCGGTTTGCAGTATTTTGCTATAACTTCCAATGCAATGGCTACCTGCACGCATTCATATCAAGTCGTTTATGCTTTGAGCTTTGCAATGATGTCATTTACAATTTGTCAATTTGTGGAGTAAAATGAATAGCGAGCAGAACCAGGGTGCAATTGTTGTGTAATTACCACCATTTCTCATCCAGACCAGGTCAGGGTTGAAATCCTGGTGGTGACAGTGATTTTTTGGAGACTGCCCAATCAGTGCTTTAGTGTTGTGTAGGGGGCACGTCATGCATAGCACTCTGTCCATCTGATAGAGGGTAGTAAGCCATTGGTGCTGTTTGTTAAGAGCAGGCTTATACTGATGCCAGGCTTCTCTCCACATTTCGTTCCCTAATCTTCCCCCATGGTACAAATTGCCTTAGTTATTGCTGGCATGTTTTAAGTACCTGATCATCTCATGCAGATGAACAAGGTATAAAAAGTATTACTTATCATCCATAAATGCCTTCTGCTCAACCTTTCGTGAATGTGAGGGAAATCGTTCATCTCAAATCACGCTCTAGTATTTTTCTCTGGGATAGATTATCACGTGAGTTTTATGCATTCCAAATATAATCATTCAATCCATTATTTTGCCATTCACAACACTTTTGATGCCCTTTTCACTCTATCATTCACTATTTGCAATACTGACACTGTAGCATGCTGATGAGATATTGGCTTCCAGCTATGGATAGGGGGCCTACCCAAGTGACTGACAAATGGATTGGGGTTCATAGCACTGCTGAAGTCGTTCATGATGTTTAAGTCCTACCTCATTTTTCAGGCAACGTGGTAATATTATTGTCCTCCACATGGCAAGAAAATTGCCTAGTCCTAAAACTAAGATACCACAGTGTTTCTGGTGGATCAAAAGGAAGAGGAGGCATGGCCTTCTTCTTGCCTCTCATGTCTGTTTCACCCTTATTATGATTCATATTGGAACTAAAGGTGCTGTTTATTCATTTGAGGTGTGATCATCCACCATTTTTCCAGTAAAGTACCATATCTCTACTTCACCCTACAAATTGTAGCACTGCCTGTCCCCTTCTGACCAAATACTTGTTGAATAGCCTTTCTGTGCATGGAAGGTAATTCTAGATCCTTATATATTTTCTGCATTAACTTGAATAATATTTAATAGCATCCTCCTCCATTTTACATTTATGTTTTCATTTGGACATCATGTTTTCAGTTTCACGGTAATAATAAGGCACTCACTCTAATTCTGTGTCCATCTAGCTCTTTAAGAGCTGTTTTATCAACATTACCTGATACATGCATATAAAACACATGAATACAGTTGATTGATTTCGGATCCTTATGCAAAAAAAATTGGCAAACTTTTGGCTAAATTATTATTATTTTAGGTTGCTAAACTTCCAGAATAGGTTTAATGTAAGTAAATAATTTATCGATACCTTTTGTTTCAAAAATTCTTCTTTGTGGCAGTGCAGTAAATCCTCACGTAGCACGAAGTTATCTTTCATGAAATTGCCGTGATATGTGAAACATATCAAAAGTGAATATCGAGTTTCGTTCCTCAGTCTGGTAATACATATGTCTTATTCAGAACACTCTTTGGGAGTACAATATCTTAACCGTTCGTGATAGTCTGCAAATCATCCATTTGCATGTACAGACCTGCATTTTTTTTAAGCATTCAGTGATATCGAAAGTCAAGACTTCAAGAAGACATTTTTTTCAGTTATCTATAATAATGCTATGGCATCTTGAGGCTTCATCCATTGGCAGTATGCGTGTTAATTACTTCATACAGATTATATAAAGATTTCATACAGATTATATGAATTTCTTTTTACTGCAAATTTATTCCAAATTTTCACCTGGCTTTGTATTAGCACTCAACCGGTGACATTGTGAGGGAGGATTCGTGGGGAGTCCAGACCCTCCCACCCCCCAAAAATTTAAAAATACAATTACTTTCTTTCATAAAAGAAAACAATATAATAAAAAATCATGGATTTACAAAAGATATCTTTGTCAAATGAAGTTTTTTCGATTATGATAAGTGTTAAAATTAGTTTAAGACCCTTTACTTAGTACCCTGCTTTTAAAAAGTTTTTCCCCCTGGTTTTCGACCCACCCCGGATGAAATTCCTGATTACCCCACTGCACTCAACATGTACCTATTCATTGCTCTAGTTTCTCAGTAGAACTTTATAGTCAGGAATTCTTACAGTCCGGTGTTGTAATTTATTTTGCACCATGTCTTTAGTTTTGAAAATAAGAGCTCAAAGAATGAATGTTTATGTTGACGTTGGCATGTTTTTTGCAATTATTTATTTTAATTGCTTTCTCTCTTAGTTAAAAATATGGGGAATGCAGTGGGAGTTTAAGATTCTACATTTGAAAATATTTCACAGAGGTGATGCTTTAAGTGCAAAATCATTTGCTTTCATAATATGTCATTGTGATTTTGTTGATGATGCTAAGCATCCTGCCTGCTGAAATTGTATGCTAACACAATCACATTGTAGCTATACTAAGGACTACTTATCTGTAACTCTTTGTTTTGGTAATTTTATGATTATCATATTGTTTTTGAAAATCTTTTAAAAATATGATGCTCGTGTTGAAGGCTATGTGGTTAGAATGATAAAGGTTTTTTTTTGCATTTATATTCTTACAAATCGTCTTGGTCAGCATGATTAACATATTTTTTAAGTACATATATGTATGTAGAACATTTAGGCTTTAGAGGTTGCTTCTTGATTTATGTGATGTTAACGAAAAATGACTGAAATAATGCCTTAAATTTTTAATAATTTAATGGTTAAAAAAAGTGAGATATTTATCATAGTATTTGTACTGCAAGAAAATTACATGCATTAAAAGCCTGTATCACATACAGTCCTTCATTGGAATTAAAAATAATGAATTTTTATAAGTAAGTTGTTTTATAAAGATGGAAACAATCGGGCCTCTTTTATTGCACAAGCACATTAAACTGTTGTTAAGCATTTTTGTATGTACTTTTTAGTGAAATTCTCTTAAGAAAGGCTTGCTGTTACGGCTTAAATAGGTGTATTACAAAATATTTCTGTTTCTACTGTTGGTTAGGGAAAAATTTTGCAGCATCATTTTGTATTCAAAACTTTTGTATGTACTGTTCCAAAGAAAAAGTTTTGAAAAGGCTTATATAATGAAGTGTTCATGTAATGATAGATGACTGAAAATAAATGTGAGCATTGTTATAAATAATTGTGGAATATTTGCATTATTTCTGTAACCTTTGTGCTATGAACTTATCGGTGGTCAAGAGTTTGAAATTAATTATTCACATGTTCTCAGATGCAGCGATTCATTTTCAGCGGTGGCGAATCCAGAATAGGGTCAGAGAAGGGGCTTAGTGGGAGGTAACCTCCCAGCAATAGTGGGAGTCCGAACAAAATTGCCATTCTATGCAGTGTAAATTGGATACTTTTGCTTTAGCTCCCCTTGCCCCTCTCTGGATCCGCCGCTGTATTGTAAGATACCAAAAGCATGTGTAATAGGCTCTAAGTGTAGACCTAATTTGGTATTTCTATTTGTTAAAATAGGTAAATATATCGGAAAATATGTCTAACTAAATACTTTAGTACAAAGCAGCATACCTCCAAAAAATTCTATTTTATCTGCTGTGTGTTTCAAACCAATGCCCCCATAGTTTTGCCACTTATTTTCACTATGATATTTTACCTCTTCTCTTGCTGTTATGTTCAATGAGGCAGATTGGAAATTTTGATTTTTTTCTAGGAAACCTGGCTCATTAAAAAAAAAAGTTGTGGAACAAACTCAACATAAAACCAAAGCATTTAAGATCTCCTGGTCATCTCTAAGCTTACACCTCGCTCTATGACCAAAGTTTAATGGGGACAGGGGTTGAAAGTCTATAAAGGCATAATGTTATAGTCATTCCCAATTATTGATTTGCTGACTTATGTTTATTGCTTTCTGTTTGAAAATGCTGTTTTTTTTATCATATCCTCGACTTTTAAGCAACAGATTGACTACTAGTGCATACCTGGGGGCCTAAAGGCAGCTTATGCAGAGCGGTGTCATGGCAAGGGGAATAGGCAGTTATATTGCTCACCTGGGATGAAGCAAAATTCATTGTCTGTGCATCTTTGATTGATAATCTAGTTAACATGTGAATTACAAAACATTTTGAGGGGAACAGTACAGGTGGGAGAATTATTTGAAATTAATTTAGCACACGTCACTCCATGATCCTCTATGGCTACAAAATCAGAGACCATTTCCATATTGTGTACTCAGCAGACATTTCTGAGAGGCAACTTATTGGGGTAGCTACTTCTGAGGATATATTTAATATGTGATAGATAAACAATTTCTAGGGAGCAGCAATGGTTGGAAATCAAATAATTCAACCTACAGTTGTAGTTATCAGAGAAAATATATCACTGAATGAACAAGGTTGCCCAATGTGGGTAAAAAATCTGGAAATAGTTACCTCAGCTCATCTTACGGAGGTGGGTGAGCCACGAAGAATCCCTTCCTCCTTCCTGCTCATTATTAAAATTGAGAATCATATCAAACAATCATATTAACATGTTACATGAATAGTACTTGAGAATATTTTTAATTGAAAATCATACCAAAAAAATCATTTACATGTATTATTTTCATCAATTTCTGAAGTCTATAGCATGTTATTTTTTAAAGAAAGACTAATTAGTTAATATGCCCTCACCCAAAATATGTGTGAATTTAGGTTACGTTTTGAACGTCAACATATCTTTTTTGCTGTTCAGTCTTCAACTTCGAATAATCTTTCCTCATCTCTTGCGATAATCACTGAATTGTGGGAGATATCTTTCATCACTCGTACTCTAGCTGGTTTATCATGGAAATTGAGTGCAGAAGTCAAATGTTGGGGTTGGAAGCCAAGGTACAAGTGATTTCTTTTCTCTATACAGGGTTAGGTAGAGAAATTAGGCATAGGAAAAAACGAGATCAAGTAGATATTTAGTAGTACATTTGATTTTCCACTTAATGTCAGCACAGAACAGTGACTCACTTGTATCCCATGGCAACCAAGTTTTTGTGTATTTCTTTCAACAATTAACTCTGTTGAGAAAAAAATCGCTTATACCCCTTGGCTTCTTACCCCCTCAAATATAATCCAAAAATTATGGACTTCGTAGTTTTTCTGATAATTTTAGCTGATGCCAGCCTGGATGCCGTCCGAGGCTTTCAAGGCAAGTGTCGAAAAACACACTCAAGTCATAGCCCAACCCAAGTGAAATTTGAACCTGTTACCCCAAGATTAGCAGGACAAGACTTTATCCCGCCGCCACCCAAGCCGACAATGAAATACTTGTAATAATGGATGAGGATTTTAGAAGTAAAACGAACTCGGTATCAGCAGAAAAGTTTCCAGTAATGGTAAAATTGTACCTCTTGTATATTCTTCTCTCTGAGAGAGAGGCTTTGGACTTGGAATAATTATTTTCGCTCTACCTTGGTATCAGTTTTGAGCTGGTTCCAGAATGATATTTTCCTTCTTCTCAGAGAGTATCACGTGGAAACCTTGGATGGAATTATGTTCAGATGCTCGGTTCTAAAACCGTTGCTGAACGGAACTGTACATGTCAGGGTATGGTACAAGTTTCTTAACGTGCATAAGTGCCGGATGTGACGCAACGTAGTATACGCAGCAGGATAATTTGCATGTTATCTTCAAGGGGACTCCATTACGATATTTGAAAACCGAATATGATGCGCGCGGAGCGACAGCAATTCTAGCGGCGGACTTGAGAATCTTCTATTGTAATATTCGTGGTTATCTTTGCTTGCTGGTTTCTCCTTTGCGCCCGTTTGTAAGGGCTGTGTCGTGTAAGGCAACCTATACTCAAGGATACCGCTTTAAGTATTGTTTTCTAGTATGTACTTTATTACCTTTTTTCAAGTTTCTACCTTGCGATCCCGCGAATTTAAGGGTATTTCTACTCATTTTAGATACATTTTTATTATTTTTCTTTTTCCCGGGTTCCTTTTCTCCTTTTTCGGCGATTTACGTGTCACTCAGTGAGCAATAATTCACGTATTTTTTAGAAGAAATATAAAATTTCAGACTTGTTCCTCTCTTTGCACATTTGGTATCACAGCTTGTGAATATATCTTTGTATCCTAAAGTGAAATTAACCTCGAATATTTAAGTGTTCAAATTGCCTTTTGAACAAATACTGCTTACATACTTCAATTACGCGCAATTTCAGTTGTGGTTTCATGGCGATGGCCAGTGAAAATCGGCACATTGCCCAGTGTCCTATGGCTCGGAAAGGAGGAAAAGGATAGTACTCACTGATAGTATGAAAGGTAATGTGCCTTTCTAGGTATTAAAGTAAGATTTCCAAAGAGGGAAGGGGAGCCTGGGATGATGGGCATTTACATGGTGTGTTTATGCACCATTTAAATCTACCTTTATCGGCAGAATATCTTCATATTACCTGTTAACTAGATTGGTCTTGTCCCCAATGAATGGGTTTCAGTTGAAATAGTTTTTAATTGTATTGTTTTTCTTATCAGAGACTAATTCCTCTTCGTAAACTATTCAGGTTATGAATTTTTAGAGTAAGTTAATATTTTTGATAACGTGGCTATGGTTCTACTTCATATGTAAATAATTCAATGTTTGCCATGCCAAGGTTTTTTCGTTGCCTTTAAATAAGGAGCGTTTGCTTGTGCGGTGGTGATTGTGTTTTTTTTTGCAAAACTGTGTTTTTTACTTTATTTGGTAGTGTGAATTCCTACTCTTCTAATAAATTTTTCCCGTTTTATCTGTATCTATCACTGAAATATTTTCGTTCATTTATTTAGTTTTGATGCTTTACCTTGTTTAAACCTGTCTAGATTTTTATAACTGTAAATGTGAAATAAATTAAAAATAATATTTTCTGGTTATTCATTTATGAACAAGCCCTACCACTGCAGTACTCC
Source organism: Ischnura elegans (assembly GCF_921293095.1). Taxonomy (NCBI): domain Eukaryota; kingdom Metazoa; phylum Arthropoda; class Insecta; order Odonata; family Coenagrionidae; genus Ischnura; species Ischnura elegans. Next base: position 66,035,133 of record NC_060252.1, read on the forward strand.
ATTGCTATTACTTCATCCTTTTGCATTAGTATTATTAGAATAGATTGAAAATCGAGGGATATAAATTTAAGGAAAGCGAGTAGAAGCGTACGTAATTCGAACGAGGGCGGTTTTGATTTTCCCGCGCTATGGCAGCGACGGTAGCGACAATCGGAAATGTGTTGCCGGCGAGATTATCCCGCTTCTCCCTCCTGTTCTTCCCCTCTCCTCCATATGTCACAATTCCGTGGCTTTATGAAAGTATGGAGATTGTTTGGACTGTGGTTGAGTCAAGAGTAGCAGCTAGCAGGAAGTGTACGTGAGCTGCAACAAGGCCTCAAGCACTGTGTTCGATATAATTGGTGAGCCTAATCTCAGATTACTAGCCACTAATCGTGTCCATACCTCAGTATAAATATATGAACGTGGGCGATTTCCGGCTACTGCGCATGTGACAAAGATTTTAATGGTAAAATAATAGATATCGTGTTCCTTATTCTTCGGACATTCCGCGTCTGACAAGAAGACCGGCGATGCTGAGTTCGACGATAATAGCGGTCGTTCACGAGTTATTTATTTTGATCGAACTTTTAATTTGAATGCAACGTTAAGGCAGAAGGAGATATACAAGGGCGTTATTGAAATCTATATAATTAATTTTTAAAAATACGCGATTGATTGAGTTCGATGATAGCGGTCGTTTACGAATTATTTGTTTCGATCTATCTAAATTCAACATTCAGGAGGAAGAGGAAGTACAAGGATACTCTCGAAATCCATGTAATTTATTAAAAAAAGACTGACGGTTGATTGAGTTCGACGATGGCGATTGTATAATAGTTGCTTTTATCGGTCGAAAACTTTATTTACAGTCAGCATATATAAAGGAGAGGTGAAAGGATATTCGAGAAATCTATGTAAAATCTGAGGTAGGGGCGGATTTAGGGGGTTCATAGGGGTTATGACCCCCCAAAATTTATAAAAAAATTTAATCTTATTAGTTTAATAGTTTGTTGTATCCTAGTAAAGGGAGTGTATATGCAAATGCATGACTACAAGTCCCTAACTTGAGAGAAGTTTGAGTTGTATTTATCGTAGAGCGTAGCACTCTTTACTGTAAAAACGCCACTATCTCTAGGGGGTATTCCATACTCCCCGAACCCAGGTTATGCAGCTCCCTCCTTAGATTTGATGCTGAACCCGCCCTTGCGATTGATTGAGTTCGACGATAGCGGTTTTTTACTAGTTTTTTTATATCAGTCGAAAATTTTATTTAGCTCAACATTCACAAAGGAAAGATAAAAGGATTAGGGTGAAATCGAAGTATTATCTGCGGTTCACACCTAGTAAGATTACGATTCATTCGAGATGACTTGGCCGATGCTCAGTAGCTTACAGCGCTGGTGGGTGTAGTTCAGCTGTGTTAATGGGGCAGGTAGAATTTGCTTATTGGGAGAGGAAGCTTTCTTTGGTCGGGATACGTAAATGAAGGTCGAATCACACTCACCATTATAGGCGGATCTAGGGAGGGGCGAGCACGGGGGCACGTGCCCCCCCAGACCCTTAAAAATATGCAAGATTTTTAATACTGTCCCATTATTATTGCGTTCGTTTTGTATTACGAGGTATCGGCGTGCCCCCCAGAACAAAATCCTGGATATGGTCTTGCTTGTGCCCCCCCCAGAAAGAAATCCTGGATCCGCCCCTGCTTACCTTCGGGGCGCACCGCATAGTCTCAACATAGATACCCCTCCGATGGTTCCTCTTATCTTTAACTTCTTCCCCTTTCGTGGCTTGTCATCGGCCCGGCGAGCAAAAATGAACTGTTCGCCGTAACAATGATAGCGGTTAAAAGCGGACTCGATGATGTTATATCTGACATATAGTGATCATTTTACCACGCACGGGGGAATAGGAGTTTTATGAGGGGGTCAAAGAACTTTTTTCCGCCCCCCCTCCACCGATCCTCCTACCTCACCTATGCAATACATCCGTAAGCTAATTTTTTTGGAATGTGGTAATTGAAATTACACACCGTATGTTTGCTATCAAGACGTTTTAGTAATATTATTTTTTTATATATTACTAATCATTCTTAAATAATCTAATTATATAATTTAAATAACTTTTAAAATAAACTTTTCAATTTTACTGCCCCCTGAAACCCGCCGATCGGGGCAAGTGCCCCCTCTGCCCTACTATTGTTCCGGGCCTGCCTAATATGCATTAAAAGACGCATCTCGACCTGTCTCTTTTGGTGAAGGATTATTTGGGACAAAAGTTAAGCTACCATTTGAAATTCTATTGAGAATTGAAATTATATTGATTATATAATTATAAAAAATTGTATTATCATATTAATATATAATATTTACATTTTATTATATTTTATTTATATGTAATATTAATACCTATCGGTATATAATAATTTATATTTACGTATAATGATATTGCAATTGATATAATATTGAAAAGTAAGCAGAGCTCATTAGGTATGTTACAAAATTTCCAGCATCTCAAATATTTTAAAAAGAATGGGAAAATAATTTAAAGGAAAAATTATCAGTTTGTAGATATGTTGAAAATGGCCCACTTTATATATCCGAACTATTCCAATACGATAGAACAAGTTTAAAGCGTGTAATATGTCACCATAAAAGACTGAACGAAAGGGAGGTATCGTTGATATCTTAAGATATCGTTGTGAAGAACAAGAGAACGTTTGATAAACGGAGTAAATATATAGGATAGATAAGGACGCGAGGAGGAGAAAGGACCAGGGCGAGGGAGCAGCTACCAGTTCTTTTATCTTCAACTAGCCGGCCACTCGGCGTTGCTAGGGAAGTGTGGTATCCAGAGAAGGGGAAACTTAGAACACGTATGTATGGTCATATTGACCTCTCAATGGGAAAATATGAAAGAACTTAAGAAGCACGAATATTACAAAAGAGGATCCTCATGTCGACTTCTGAATGTGTTGTCATCGACCGCGCATTTAAATGAGTTTACTAAATTCGCCAACTGCGTCGCTGACGGACAAAGTGAACCGAGTGTAAGTCGAGGTATAATTAAGGGTATTCGTCTTCATTAATGTTGTCTCCTTCAAAATAGTCCCCAGTAGATATTATGTACATTTTGAAAATCCAGTTATTTTCCGAATACACCTCGTAATAATGACTCGCCATGAGGAAAAAAGTTCTATTTCCTCTTACTAAATGCATGGGAGTGTCGTAACCGTTCGAAATTGAACCGAATGATGCTGAGCGGAATTGATTAAGTTTTCAACGTATTTATTCAGTTATTACCAGTGGCGTAACTAGGAATGTGCTTTGGGGGGATGGAATGGTCTGGGGTAGCGACGAGGGGAGGGTGAAACGGCAAATTTTTGAAAAATTACATGCCTGGAAATGCATTTTTACATCATTTTGGCACTAAAGATTTAACTTAAAGCATATGCAGGTATTACATGTCATGACTGGACAATATTCTCAAATATTTTTTAAAATTTCTCTTAGGCTTTTGAGGGATCTATCCCCTCTACCCCCCCATACTTATGCCACTGGTCATTACCAATTCTTCTCCACCCCTACCCTGACCATCCAATGAAAAACAAATACAGATGAAAGTGCACATAGAACCAGTGACGTAGCCAGGAATTTCGTTCGGGAGGGGTCCAAAATCAAGGGGGAAAATTTTTGAAAAACAGGGTACTATAAGTAGAGCGTTTTCAACTAATTTTAACACTTTTCACAACCAAAAAACTTCATTTGTTAAAGAAATATTCTGAAAATTCATGATTTTTTAATATTTTGTTATATTTTATGGAGAAAAATAATTGTGATTTTATATTTCGGGGGGGGGGGGGGGGGGGGGGGACCCCATCATGCCTACGCCACTGATTTCAATCCGTAAGTAACCAGGTCGTTTTTAGATGGATTTAAGCTAAATGGAATGTTCTTTACGGCAAGAGTTATTCTACTTAGGGAAATGAGTTTCGTTCGTGAATTTTCTTAGTTAATCGTCTACCGTAAAACCTAAGTTTACGCGAGCTAAATTGAGTTTACTTTGACCGTTCGCAAGCCATAATAATGAACCTTCATTCGCGTACGCTTACAAAACCCTATTCAGGATATCCCCAAAAATAGTACTATTTCGAATGAATGCGATGGTGGTTGGCGTAATATGGTGAAACTCCTTCATGATGCACAAAGGTTAAGAAAATACTTAGCTGTTTCACAAAATAAAATATATTTGCGACCGGTTTCGATACAGCGTATCATCATCTGGTATCATCATCACCAGATGATGATACGCTGTATCGAAACCGGTCGCAAATATATTTTATTTTGTCAAACAGCTAAGTCTTTTCTAGTACTATTTCATTACTTATAAGGGTACAATAATTTGAAGCGATTCAGTGAGTGTCCGCTTGTTTCATGCGGCATTTCACACATTCTCATTGTTTACTTCCCATTTTACCTAGGGTGATAATCAGTTGGTAGTAGTTTTACTTTGACTGATATCTTTTTATTCATTGTTACGAATTGAATTGAAAGAAAAATATTTCAAGACTTTGTTTTATATCTGTTCCACTTGTATAAGACCTCAATCAATATGAATTTTTAACGCCGTTTACTAGGGGCACGTAATTGCTCAGTTTAGACCCATGGGCGTATCCAGCGAGGGGCAGGGGGGGTAGCTGCCCCCCCTAGAAGCAAAAATCGCAAAAGTCTTTATGCAAAATCAGTACTGAATTGAAACGAAAGCATTCAAAATAATTTCTTTAAACCCACGAAAAATGATGTGTATTAGTATAAGGTATGTAACTAAAATAAAACTATTTTTTCAAGGAAATAATCTCATAAACTAATGTCACAACTTGGTTTGTCCCCCCCTAGACCATGGCTTGCCCCCTCCTAGACCATGGCTTGCCCCCCCTAGTTATGATCCTGGGTACGCTCTTGTTTAGAACTACATTCATCTCTCATTATGGCTGGCATTTGCGCGGATGAACAAACGAAATTAAACGGGCTATTTTGCCATCTCATGTCCAAGCATTCTCGCGTGCTATCTGGCAATTCACCGCTTTACCCGACAGAATTTTAACTGTTCCTTCGTACTGGCGTCAGATTGTGCAATTACGTGCCCGTGTAAAATGGCCTTCAGAATTTTTTACTCTAATTTTCATGAAATTATTTGCCTTTTATCATTCTTTAGATAAGCTACTCTGCGAGATGAACTCCGAAAATGATGATGAGTTGTATATTGTGCGATCGCCTCGTGCATTTGCGGTGAAAGATTTGAAAATACCGGATGTTTCCCTGCCTGAACTACTGTTCGAAGGCATCGACATGAACTATGATCTCATTAAAGACAGGATTTGGGTGGTAAGTGTACCTTCGTATTACCATATATTTTCGGTCTGTTCAAAGGCATTTGAAATATTCATTTTATTATAGAGAGAAAGCAATTACAGTAGATTCCGGTTAATTGGGACATATCGGGACTTGTGCACTTTGCCCCAATTAGGCGAATTATCCTATATATGGGCATAAACAAACGTTGAAATGATAGGAAGAAGACTAAACAGTGTTTATAATGCAACATAAGTTTATTAAACATTAATTTTATTAATAAATCAGTGAGTTTAGTTAATTTATTATAATTTTGAAGAATTATAAATTAGTTATTAACTATTATTATAAATAAGTTAAAATATTTTTCACAGCCTCGGGCGACGCTGAATGAATGTCTTTTTACTAACAATAAGACCTATTAAAGAAAAGTCCTATAGTCCAGGAAATGAAGCATTTTGGCTCGCAATTTTTTCAAACTGAATCGATTTTCTTGAAATTTTCACAATAAGTAGGGAAAATACCAAGAATCAAAATCTATATCATGCCGACGGGCGCTTTTACCCTGGGGGTGGTTTCCACCCCATCTCGGGAGTGGAAAATTTTAATTATATTTTGACCACAGGAATCGGTAGAAAAATAAATCCTAAGAATAAAATGTTCTATCCATTTTTGCGTAAAATTAATATTTTTCGAGTTGTTCGCGATTGAAAGTAACAGTTTTTTAACGAAAAAATCAACGATTTTAATCGCTTTTAGGCAAATAACTTGAAAAGTATTAATTTTATTAGGAAATTGTGAATTACAAAACTGTAGCTTGTTAAAAAATTAAATAAAAATCTTATTTTATATTTCATTTATGACCAATTCGGACCGAGCTACAACTTGTTGATCGTTATCTATTGTTTGTCATACGCTAAATTTGAAAGATTCAATACCAAATAGCGGGAAAAATGTAATTTTCGAGGAAAAATTGTAATCTGTTTAAAAGTGTTTTTAAAAAACTTTCTTATGATGAGAAAAAATATTTTTTATCATGAAATTTGAGCGAGTAATGATTAAAAATAAGATCAGTCCCTACTTTTTTGTACGAAAAAATCAGTGAAAACAACTCCTTATTACCACACTAGACAAAATTGATCAATGCCCTACTGTATTTCTCTTTATTTAAGTATTGTTAATTTATCCTAGAAGTTTTATTAATTTACAACTCTAAATTTTGAAAAAATTGGAGAAAAAAGTGAAAGGTCATTTTCTACAATTTTGTAAAAATGCTCTTTTTTTCAAAATAACTCCAAAAAATCTGGAGATATGAAAAAAATGCAGGAGTAATAAATTGTAGCTTCTTTATTTTCAAATATTTTAGTGTTTTAATTTTCTATACAATAAATATTTGGTGAGATATTGATAATTAAAACCTCTATTTCCAAGGGGGCTCCACCTTATATAAACCCTTAAATCCCTCCCCTTTCAAAATTAATGACTCGAAAAAAATTTAATTCACATGACCTTGTAGTCAGTAAAAACCCTATAAAATACAATTTAAATGAACTTTCTATCATAAAAAATAAAGGAGCTATGTTTGAAATACCAATCAAATTTATTTTTGAAAAATTCGAAATCCACAATTCAGAGCATAAAATTCCTCATAATCAGCATATACTTTGTGTAATTTACGTTTGAAGCTAACGATACACTCAAATTTGCTACAAAATAAGCACACATACCCAGAAGATGTATATATACATACACATATGTGAGTATGTGTGCTCTCGCTCACAGTGACCTGTGAGCATGCATGTGGTGGGAAGACTGAAAGCCATACAGTCTCCGTTTGATTGTGTTTCATGTAATGTCGACATAAATGTACATTTATTTGTTTATGTTACCATGACGAAGTTTGTTCTGTTTATCCTATTGTTATATCTTTTCTGTGCTGTGATTAAAATCATGAGAGAAAACAGAGAATACATAATAAAAGGAGTAAGAAAGTGTATAAGAAGATACAATGTGATAAATAATTTTTATTTTTAGGGTAAATAATTTTTTTTTACATTAACCTCCAATAAGGGTTGATTATTATGGGTTGAAACGCCTTAAAATTATTTTCCAAACAAAAAAAATAATTATACAAATAATTTAAACTAAATTTTACCCGTATTTAGCTTTAAAATATAATTTTTTAAGTTCCAGCTTTTAGGGGTAGTTTTCACCGCTAAAAATAAAAGGCCCCCTTCGGCATAATATAGATTTTAAAGAAGGGGGTATGATTAGTCTAATCCCAAATATTTATGCAAACCGATTCGGTTTGAAAAAATTTTTAAAGGAGGTATGATTAGTATAAACACAAATTTTTATGCAAATCGATTCAGTTTGAAACTTCTTTTTTACATTAAACCCCAATAAGGGTTGATTATTATGGGTTGAAACACCTTAAAATTATTTTCCAAACATAAAAAAATAATTATACAAATAATTTAAACTAAATTTTACTCGTATTTAGCTTTAAAAAATAATTTTTTAAGTTTCAGCTTTTAGGGGTAGTTTTCACCCCTAAAAAATAAAAAGCGCCCTTCGGCATAATATAGATTTTGATGTAGGGGGTATAATTAGTCTAATCCCAAATTTTGGTGCAAATCCAATGTAAGTAAGTACTATCTAAGATTTAAATTAATTTAAGCTTTTGATGTAATTGTTTTCATTGTAGTTGAATGTTCAGGTTTCAAACTTTTTTCGGACAAATTATCATTTAAGTTGCGGAGGGGGGGCAGGCTCCTCCTGGCTCGTTCCAAACTCCGCCCATGTTTCTGCCGAAAATATGTTCTAATTTTAGTACTTATATCCATAGGGTGATGTAATCAGGGGAACCTCGTATAAATTCTCGGACATCAAGCCCATGTCAAGGAAGATCGCTAGTGGCCTTACCCGCCTAGGATTCAAGAGAGGCGACGTCTTAGTGTTCGCGACGTATGACGTAGCCTTAATTTACATAATTCACATTGCAGTTTGGCTATGCGGCGGGACGATGAGGGGCTGCTATCAGAAGGACACGAAAGGCAAGTGCTGCTTTACGATCTTATAAATTTGATTCCATCTCAGAATAACAGGTGAATGTATTTTATATCGACTGAGAGATTTCTTCTACTAAACAAACACAAAATAAATAGCAACATTCTAGGGTTTACTTCCTTATGCTGGGTTTAAATTTCTTGGTATACTTACATGATAGTAGCTCAGAAACGATATTTTCTGCCATAGAAGTAGTAATGGAAAAATGTCATTCAGAACATATATTTTTCGAGCAATCGATTTTTAATCGTTATAAAAAGCTCGACTTTACACCAAAAATCAAATTTGATCCGGTGGATCGATAAAATCGTCGGTTCATTTTCTTAAAAAAAAAAGATTGTACAAAAATATTTTTATTATTCATTCTAAAAACCCGCAAAATACAAATTGGAAAAGTAGAAAAACTCTACTAAGAATTCATACTTGAATTATTAGTGGTAAAAAATTACCAATGCACGCACATTCAAGTTTTGGGATCGCTGCATGGAACCATTTGGCTTCACCGAATATTCTAGAAAGATCAAGTGATTGCAATACTTTCTTGAAGATCGAAAGCGTGCTTCCCAATTTCACCGGCCTTTAAAAAAAGTATTTCACTCGGAACGGATGAAGTCGAGCCGTGCCTCACTCTACGCTATTGGTGGAGCAGCTTGGCGGGTGATGAAATCCTCCGCCAAAGGAAATGGCCTCCGGTCAGTAGGGGCCTAACATTGGTGGTGGAAAATGGGCCCAAACATATATAAGGGAATGTTTGTCCGCGAGAGGTGCATTTTTGTTAAAGCTCTTGTGTGCATTGTTTTGCTAAAGCTCTTGTCGAGTGTTTGGGCGTTAGAGGAGCTGCTCTCAAGGGGCGACCAAAGGTACCTTTTTCGACCACCGCTACCTCCTACAGCCAAGGTAACAATCCTCCATCCCTCTCTCTAACCTTGCCTTTTCCCCGAGTCTTTTAGTTGGTTTCCTGGTTACCACAGTTAAGAAAGGTGTTTTTTTTGTTAATCGACCGTTTCTTTTGTTATTTGATACTCGTGTTCAACCGTGCCTTTTTATTTTTTTCTGTGCTTTACACTCCTCCACATACCCCCGGGCTTCAAAGTAGGTTTCAAAGTTATCATTGGCCGATAGTGACGCTGCTGAGATCAAACAAAATGGTCAAGATCGAAGTCGAAAAATCGAGTTTTAATCGACATTCGAATATCAAGAATCAATCTAGATTTCCTCGATATTTGGCATTTAAAACTCGATTTTAATCGATTTTCCACATCTGCATAGATGTGCCAAAGAGTGCCAAACAGTCATCATCATTAGTCAACAATCCTAAGATTGTTACGGAGGCTGCCGCGGTGATTATCGTATCCGAGCCTACATGTTTTTCGGGTTCATTCCGCGTTATTGAGCTAATATCTGGTGTCAACGCGGAATGGACCCGAAAACATGCAGAGAATCCTAAAATTGGTTTGACGCAGCTCTCCATTTCTCCTTTCCATCCGCTAACCTTTTCATTGCGACGTATTTATTCCCTTTTAAATCCTTTATAACCTGTCCTATATAACTCATTCGGGGCCGTCCCTCGCTCTTCTTCCCTTCCGCACGTCCCTCAATGGTTGTCTTCATCATGCCATCATGCCTCAAAATGTGGCCAACTAAGTTGTCCCATCTTCTGCTTAGGGTTTTTAGGAACAGTGGCGCAGTGAGGGGGGGGGGGTTTGGGGGATAAAATCCCCCCCTGAGCTCAGAGAAATTTTTAAGTTTAATCCATTTCACTTAACACATTCAGTGCGGATGACATATATATATGTCATGAGGGCTTTTCCACTCAGGCGGATGACATAAATGTATGTCTTCGGGAGTACGTTTTTCCGCTGGTCACTAGGGTGCTCCGAGCGCGCCTAGCGTTACTTTTTCACCCTCCCGCAGTTCGGGATTGACCTTACACCATTGCGGAAGTGTCCGTTTCTAGTTCTACGTGTTCCTTCATTTTTAGTGTTTTTTTGTTTACTTTACTGCTGTTTTTGGAACAATTTGGCAGGTTGAGATTTTTCTTTTCATTTCCTTCGTCTCTTTTTCATCATTCTTATCGTAAATATCATAATCATGTCTTACATATGGATTATTCTTTTAAATTTGTTTTTTTACCTTTATTTTTAATTTATTCATATTTTATGTGCTATCACAAAAATTATGATTAGACTAACTTTTTTATTGAACATATTTATCCCCGTTTCATACTCACTACATTATAAAAAAAATGATCTTAGTGCGGTGCTTCAGTTAATGATGTTATATTTGAATTTCTTTTGCTAGGAACATTTTTTTATTAATGCAAATTACGTTTATCCTGGGTGATTTTTTTTGGGTCTTTTTCCTACTTTTACTGCATATTTTCTCATTCGTTTCTCTAGGTCAATTACCAATCCTCTATTCATTTCTATTTTATTTCATTTTCTGAGTTATTCGTACGTGTTGGGTTAGTTGCAGATTTTCTTCCTTTTCATAAAAAAATAACATATTAATGGCGTATGCAACACTGCATTACATTATCTACAGTATTGGTCTATATTTTGTTACTTGTTTATTTGTTTCCTTAGCTTTGTAAACGAAATTGCGGAAAAGAATAGACTCAGAGGTATTTTAAGCATTACGGCATTTAACCATTATTTATTCCCTTGAAATAGTATTTTTATCTTATTTTTTAATTTATTCATATCTTATGTACAACCACAAAAATTATTATCAGACTTAGTTTTTGTTAATAACGTGTATTCCCGTCTCAAAACTTACTATTTTATTCAAAAATGTTTCCATGCGGTCCAAAAGGTCGTATTTTATACTTTATTAATAATTTTAAAATAATTATTGCAAATTACGTTTTTTTACATAATTTGGGTTTTTTTCCTAATTTTACGGCATATTTTCTCAGTCATTGCTCCGCATCAATTACTTGTCCTCTGATCATTATGGTGTTTTCATTTTGTAGGTCATTAATACATTCGAGTGTTAGGTACAGATACAGTCTTAATTTTCATAAAAACTAAGGTATTAATCACATATGCAACACTCCATTACACAAATTGTACTATTTTGCTTGATAATTTTTAAGGCTCAAGGTTGGAGTCCCTCCCTACCAGCGGCACTCCCAGAGATTATTTCAACTTGCAAATGATATTTTCTTTGAAATAATCCTCTCATAGACGGAGAAAAATGCTGTAAGCATTTTCCTCCAAAATCCTTCACCAAGGGCCTTCACTAAGGGCATAATGGATTGGAAGCTGTTAGACAGGGAGAACTGGAAACTTGGCTGGGCCTTCTTCTCCACATGGGCGCAATTAGGGTTAACACGATTTTTAACGATTGGAGGTCAGAATTAGTGTGAGTACTGATATTCGGGAGAAAATGTGCCGTGATAGGTTTTTAGGAATGATGCAGACTCTTCATTTCTCCGCTAACCGTGAAGGCATCCGAAGGACAGTGACTTGCCCAGAATGTGAAGGTCAACCAGGGCTCTAAGGCCTTGCTTTCAAATATATCATTAACATTTGTGAGAATTTTTATTGAAATGTTTCAATTTTGCAATAACTCTGGGGTAACATAGATTTAAAAAAATGTTTATCCCATAAATTTATATTTTTCTTGCCGTTCATTGTGTGTTCTACTTCTGTGACTTGAAAAAATTAAATCTACGGCCGTTGAAACAAAAAAAATACACGTAAAGACTAATTCCAAGATATTTCCACCATTAACCTAAGGAATAAATGGTAGAAGAAGTATTATAAACGGAAATATGAAAAGTTCACTCCTTCATACAAGAAAATTGCATGTGTGTAATGCGGGTTGCGTGAATTGTCAATTACTGGTGACGGGTGGCATACATGTATGTCATTAGGGTTTTTTACTAATTGCTTGAAATAGAAACAAAAAAAATTGCAAATTCTGTTGTATTACTTCCAAGACCACCGTTATGAAGCAAAATCACCCATCCGTCACTGGAGGTTTCGGTGAAAATATCATCCGCATTGAATGTGTTAATTGGATTGATATTATTAATAGAATAGTCTAAGGATTAATAAATATCCCTCTGAAAGCCGTAAAACTCACCATTTTGAACCATTTATCTTTCCGCAAAATTCCGCAATTTTTTAATCTCGCACCTACCGCTTATCCTGGTGGGTATTCCATACCCCCACACACCCCGGTATTAGTTGCACCTAAACCCCCTCAGTCTTAATTCCTAGCTGCGCCCCTGTTTAGGAGGATTCTCTTTTCTCCCACTCTTCTTAGCACTTCCTCGTTACTTATTCGATCAATCCATTTTATCTTCATTGTTCTTCGGTAGCTCCACATGTCGAATGCTTCCACTCTTGACTTCTCTGCTGCTGCCAACATTTAAGCCATGCTTCCATAGAGAAACATGCTCCATATGTAGCACCTGATGAATTGTTTCCTTACTTCTGTGCTTGTATTCTCAGCTGTAAGAAGAGTCTTCGTTTTGTAGAAAAACCTCTTCGCCCGCACTATTCTACTGACTTTTTCTTTCTTTCTTCGTCCATCGTTGGTAATTCGGCTTCCCAGGTGAGAAAACTCTTTCACCCCTTCAAGATTATGCTTTCCTAGGTTAATGTTTGTCTTAGCCTCCTCTCTTTTGCTGCATACTAATATCTTTGTCTTATTTTTGTTGATTTTCAGCTGATATCTGGCCATTGTCCATTCCATATTTGGCTGTGAGTGCTATGTCATCAGCAAATCGCTGCATGACGACATAGCACTCATAGCCGAGACAGGGAAGGATCCAGGAAAAATGTTTCGGAAGGTGCTTTCGTGTAGCAGATTGGTTAGGAGGGGTTACGTCTAAACTACATTCCTAAATATTTGGGGGGGTTTGAGAGGAAGCATAGGGGTGCCCTAATCCTCCCACGTGCTTGATCGGGCCTGACAGGATAGCCAATACGCTTTGTGATGTATGTTATGATGTAGAAGTGAAAATACAAAGGAAATGCACGTGGCAATAAGAAAATATTAAATATTCTAATCTTTGCGAGAACACTTAAATAGAAAGTGGTAGCTAGATTCTTATCATCAATATTCATCCATTCCTACTCCATTCAAAGTTGACATGGTTCAGCTTTTCTAATTTTTGGAATCCTCTCTCAAACAGATGTGGTAATAGCAGTAAAAATAATTGTTGACCAAAAAAATTTTTTACAGGGATACCAAAGTGTCATCAACTTGAGTCAATTAAAAATCAAATAATTCCTTCCGTAGTATTACCGAGAATTTTCTCAAAGTGACCAGATGATAATTCAACAAGGCATAAACCTTTATTTCTTAAGCATTAAAAAAATTGGCGTGAAGTTTTGAAAATATTCATGAAGGCACCGAAAAATTTTTACAGTTTTTTAACAGTTAATTTTTTCGCACTTTACTTACGTGCACTTGCATGTGACATCGTAAAGGTTCGCGACTAGCTACTCCGAGGTTAATTCCATGACTGAAGTAAAGTTTTTTGAATTATAAAATGAAGGTCATCCAAAAGTAACTTTCCCGTTTTCACGGGTAATCGCAACCCACCGCACTCGCAAGTTTTGCGGGTCGCATTTCAGCAGTCATTCAGGGGTAGATTTAGGGGCGGTGGGTTACAGGAGTCATGACTCCCCCTCAGCCTCCAAAATTTCATCAAAAATTTTAATTATTTTTGTATATATTTTGCACTCCAGTTGATGATGTCATTAACTCATGCCGAAAAAGTTAGTTTCTTCTCAGCAACTCCTCGAGCTCGTGCAATTTGACCTCACCTGGTTCGTTGTTGTTGACACTGGTGAGGGATTCCCACCATCAATTAGCAGTTTTCCCTGAAGTTAATGAACTACATTCTAATCAAATCACAAACTCATGAAAATTGGTTGTAACTTGCGCTTTTTTCATTGTAAGAATGGGTGAATGAGTAATTTTCTTTGGTAGTAACTTATCAACCCTTTTCATCCATCAAATTTTTTTAAAACCATTTTGCTTTCCGGTCTAAAAGAATGATCTGATTATTCCATTTCCATTCAAATTCATGGAGTAGGTGTGGGGTTTTATTATGGATATTATGGATTCCCACTATTGTGGATGCTTCTCAAACTAACAGTAATATATATTGTAGACCTGTATGAATGATTAATAAATTTGTCACTTTAATTTTAAAATTTAATATTTAAAATTAAAAAAGCTAAAAAGTGATCTTTATGGCAGCATCCTGAAAAAAGTGGCAAAGAGAGGTAATTAAAATAAGACTAACGCCTGGCTGAAAAATTTAAAATTTGTTTATTTTGAATCTTTTTGTTAATAAGATTAGTATGAAATGAGTTTTAAGTAGAATAGAATACACCAATTCCCCCAAACCTTTGGTTGGAAATTTTTTAATGAAAATTTTCCCTTTAGTGCATCTGAAGAACCCATCTTAGTGAGTTACTAAAGCCTCAGCAATTCGCATCAGTTTTTTGATTATTTAAAATATTTTCAGATAATTATGTGAGGCAAATACGGACGGTATCGTCTCGTTTCATCTTGTGTGACCCTGAGACTTCCACCTCCATCATATCTGCTACCAAAGAACTAGATTGGGATTTCAAAATTCTATCAATATGTGGTGAAGTACAGGGAGCAATGTCAATTGAAGAAATGTTGGAGCATGAAGACGGTTCAGGTACTTGTATTTTATTATTTTGTGTAATCTATCAAATTATATGTGTCATACGAATCAAGCAAAACACAGCTTTAAATTGAACTTCAAGGTATTTCCAGTATGCATAACAAATTTTAAAATAGAAATTTGTATGCATGGTTTAGTTAAAATTGGCTCTCATTGCTGAAAATTGTAGGTTCAACTGATATTTACAATTGATGCGTGTGCTTTTTTCAGCCTTCCCAAAATATCTGAAAATTAATCCAAAGGAAGACGTTTTGGTGATTGTGAATACAAGTGGCAGCACAGGAATCAGCAAAGGAGTAATGCAAACACATTTTAGTCGAGTAGCTTACTACAAAAGCATCGGACTGCCTAAGAAGCTTAGCAAGTAAATCCCTTTCATCATTTCCATCTCTTTGTTTGCTACATTTCTTGGTAGATGAAGGCATTTGGTAGACGAACTCAAATGCTCAGTGTTTCAGGATCCACTATGTTGGCAATGATAGCTAACTATTTAACTGGGGCCTATTCAATCTGCATGACCTGTCTGCTGCAGGGCACAACCATGTACAGTATATCAAATTTCAATCCAGAAAATTTGATGGAACACATTGAAAAATATAAGGCAAGTGATCATCCATTACTTTATTATCCCACACTCTCGCTGCAGTAATGAATCATGCTTTATTTTAAGGATGATTTAATTATTTGGCTTCTTTATATTTTCAGCCCGATTCATTATTTCTATATCCTTATGCAATTCATGGATTTGTCCATTCCGCCTCAAAAGCTAAAGCTGACCTATCATTTCTCAGATCCATAATGACTGGTGGAGCTGTGATAAATTATTCCTCAGCAAAAGCACTTGAAGCTCTATTGCCGCACGTAAAATTGATTCAAGTAAGCTTAATTCTTCGAACTTGAAAGTTATTATTACATACTTATTAGTTGCTTTATTTAAACCTAATATTTTTAAAGAAAAAAAAGGCAACTTTTTTAATGTCTGATGAAAAATTATGTCATAGATGTCACTCACTGAAAAAAAAAGAAAGTAAATCACTTCATGAACCTCATTTATTTAATAGAAATGAGCTAGAATGAAATGAAGCCACTTAATAAATAGCATTTAAACTTTAAGTTTCTCATAATGGCCATACATTGGAATAATGTGGTACAATTCTCAATCAATTTATATTTTTATGGAAATGTATGAGAGATGGGTTGATTCAGTTCTTGGTTTCATTGGTTATTGTGGTTAAAACCAGAATGTGAACTTAAGTCTAAATTAATTGCACTTTTTCATGAGTATTCTCATAAGAATCATTGCCAAATAGTGCAATTATTTCTGTGCCATTATGCTAGCTTAGCACACTTGGCCTTCAGGTCAGTCAAATTTTGCTCCAAAGACTTCATCTGCACCTTCCTCTCCATCCCAAATGTCACAATCAGTAATGATAAGATTTTATTTATGAGCCCATTTCAAAAATAAAAGTCTATTGATTGACGTTTTTAAATTGACATATCTGGATTGATTATTGGGGAGCATGGTAGCTCAGTGTGAAGCAATTGGTTACTGATAGGGGAATCTGGGGTTCAAATCATGGGTAAAACCCTTAGAATGGAACTGGCCCCCTACCCTGAAGGCGTGAAAAACACCTGTGGCTTATTTTTAGTTTGGGATGAAATCAACCTGTAGCTTAGTCTGGGATGAACTATACCCTCAAACTATCCAGGCCGATCTTTGGATTTAATCACTGAGTGAGTGAATGTGAGTTTTATTCTTTTAAGTGGCTCTAACTATACGTGGGATTCGATTCAAGCCTGTCTTCCTTGAATATTATTTCCTCAAATAATTTTCTCCCCAATTTTAATACATATTATTGCAGTTCAGGGTAATTAAATCATGAATCACTCTTGTTGTAAACTTAAAGAGATTTTCGAAATGAAAACTGATGATTTATTCTTCCATTTTCAGCGATATGGTGCTTCAGAAACACAGACCTTGACGTTGTCTGACTTTGGAGATCCCACCGTAACTAAAAACACTGAAGCAGAGGGTGTGGTTGCTGGAATCAAGTACAAGAAACTGCATGGGAGTGAGTTTGCATTTGCATTCAATGGATTTTTGTTGGTTTTATGGTGGATTAGCAAATAAACGTAAGCTATAAAACGGCACATGTTTAACGAGTCTTCACCAGTCACATGTTACGTATAGCATACGATGGAAGTACCGGAAGAGACACTCATTCAAATAAAAACATCAGAGACACCAGTAGCAGAAAATCATACCATGAACGCAAGCAATAAACAAAAGAAAAACTTATATCTTTCAGCACAGTGTTGTCAGATAAATACCAACAATTTAAATTTTTCTAATTGAATTATGAAAAAATAATGCTAATTAAGCTTCATAATAGCAAACATACGGTATGTAATTTCAACCACCGATTCTAAAAAAAATAGCCTGTGGATGTATTATATTTTAGTGGTAGGGGGAAGAGGAGGGAGGGGGATGATCACGGAAAGGGGGCGGCAAACTTATCTTTGCCCCCCCTGACAAAACTCCCAATTCTGACCATGTGCTAACGGCTCATGAGAGCGCACATTTCTACCATTGTTGACTAATGCATTATTTCAGAAAAATTTCAGTATCTGCCATTTATGATTTAATCAGTTTTTTCTCTATAATGCAGTTAGCAAGGAAAAGTTAATTCAGCTAAATTGATGCCTTTTACTGCCAGTTATTTTGAATGGGATGTAGTAAGACTAGAAAGGCTGTTTTCAGGGAGTTTTCCTCAAGATTTCAGTTTTTTCATTGCTTACAGTAGATATAACTTAGAATTATTAAATGCATTTTCATTTTTTCCCAATTATGAAGGTATGTTCGGGGCTTACATCATGGAATAACGAAGCAAATTCAAAATTGTTTTATTGAAAGAAAAAATAAAAATTTAATTATCATAATCCTAAAAGTTGGGGATATGCATCAGCTTGTTGGTAGTATCAGGCCTAATTAAAATTTAGTCATTGTTTTAAGCATTAAACATTTGTTATTCTTTGCTATGCAGCATAATTAAGAATTCTTTATTTTTACAGTGATTGGATTGGATCAATAAATTGGATTAATCAAAGAAAATGTTTCATTCATGAGTTTGAAATGCATGACAAATACTAGAGATGGGTCGAATAGCAGATTTCTCGAACTCGAATATCGAATTCGAATATTAAATCATTGCTCGAATATTCGAATACCTCAAATTTCGAATACCTCGAAAACTAAACGATGAATGCGGGAATGTTAGACTCGGTTGCCTATGCAGCAGGAAACACAAGATTTTGGGGAGTAATTTTGATTTTCTTTAAAGGATTCCAACTGGAATTTAGCTGATTAATGGAATATTTTTACTTTATGGAAACAATTTGCGCATATAGTTGATTCAACTAACATCTCTTTCAAATATCCTAAGGGGACACACCACGTCACAAAAAAAATGATTGCTTGCCATCTCGGCATTTACGCTGCTATGATGGATTTCTGTCTGATGTATACATTCTTATCTACCAAATGCCATTTAAGCCACACGCCCATCTGATTCTTGGCTTCATCCAACTTCTTATTTTCAACAGGTAGTTCGCTTTACTCCCACTCCTGCTGTCAAGTGCTTGCGGACAATCGTAGGCGTTTTGCAAAATACACTCGCTTCTCCACCGGATTTTCTTCAATTATTTTCAGTCCATCTTTGGAAGTTCTCATGAGATAAGAAGATGAATTCGAATTGCTAGCAGGGAGAAACCAATTATCCTGCAAAATATCCCTTCATCTGTGACTGTAATAATAGACATTTATAGCACAACTCATAGATAGTAACTTGATATATGTTTTCGGAAAAAATACCGCATCAACTTCTGAGAAGCTCTGCTGCTCATATCAAGTCTTGCCAGAATGCTAAGTCTCCGTCGTATTTTGACATTTATTTCCTCACGTAAAATGCTTAAATAAAGTCAGAAATGCGTCGCGTTTGGTCTTATTCTTTTTTAAATTACGCGCACATTACTAATATTTCAATCCAATAAAGGTGTAATATCAGTTGCCGAAAGTCATTGTTAGACACCTTTTAGGCTAATAGGTGATTCATGCAGCAATTGACCTCCAGAAACTGGGAATTTTGAAGCAGGTGGGCTGAAAAAGGTCAGTGGGTGAGAAAAGGGGGGGGGGGGGCACGAAACACGTTTCTATTGTTCTCCTCTAACTTGCTATTTTTTTCGAAGCTAAGGTCTTCGTAATGAGATCCGTGCGTGAGCTGGGACCTTTTTTTTATTTCAGAGAAGAGGGAAGCCTCAGAAGGGGGGAATAGTGCTGAATGGAGGGGGATAGCGGGTCTTGGGAAATGCGTTAATGTAACTATCCCACGGCACTCCTGCAGCAGTTGACCTCCAGAAATGGGGAACTTTGAAGCAGGTAGGCAGAAAAAGGTCAGTGGGGGAGAAAGAGGGAAGGGTGAAACACGATTCTATTATTCTCTTATTTTCCGAGTCAACTACCAACGACGGTGTGCGACAGTGTACGGTGCAACATTCAAAGTATTCGAAGTATACGAGAGTGTACCTTTAGCATAATTATTCGAGACCTTGAATATCGAATACTTCCTAGTATTCAAGGTATTCGAGTATTCACGGATACTATTCGCACATCTCTAACAATTACACATTTTTTGCTCTATGCTGATACAACTAAGAATCCTCTTCTTTAAATTCTCATTTTTTATTCCAGGCATTCGCCTGACGTGTGGATATCTTCTTCCACTTGTGGAGGCAAAGGTTGGTAAAAGCCTCAGAAAACTGTTAGCATTAATTTATGACTAAATATGATTCAATAATATTAGGTTATTTTTTTTGCCTTTGATTATTCAAATTTTGCCTTCAATCACCTCTAATTATAGCCATGATTATTCAGAACTGACAGAACACTAAGAAATTACCAATTAATTAATTAATTTTTGCTTTAATGGATTTATGAACTTGATGACAAGCTGAACTGATTAATTTTCATACTTAAAAGTGATCTGTAAACGCTTAGAAAGATTCTTCTTTTCCAGATACTTGACCCAGTTTCAGGTTCCTGTGTGGGTAGAAATGTGCCAGGAAATCTACTCATTAAGACTTCGTACATGATGAAGGGATATTCCTGTAGGAACCATGAAGTAATAATAATAATGTTTTATTTGCCAAGAGTATTCTGAAGATATATTGGACCTTGTCAACAAAAATATACCAGAAAAATCACTAATAATCACAATTGCATGTTAGAATAATCAGTAATATTATGGTTGAAAAATTCACCAACAGATGCATAGATAATTATAATTTTTCCATCATCATCATCATCACTGGTCAAAAATCCTAGGATTAGTTTGTCGCAGCTCTCCACTTTATTCTCCTATCAGCTAATCTTTTCACACCTACGTATTTCTTCTCTTTCACATCTCTCTTTACTTGTTCCATATATTTTGTTCAAGGTCTTCCTTTTCCGTTCTTGCCTTCCACTTGTCCTTCGACGATTGTCTTCATCAGGCCATCATGTCTCAAGATGTGGCCTATAAGGTTGTTCCGTCTTCTTGTTCAGGTTTTCATGAGGCTTCTCTTCTATCCTACTCTTCTTAGGACTTCCTTGTTACTAACTCGGTCGATCCATTTGATTTTCATCATTCCTCTGTAGCACCATATTTCGAAGGCCTCTATCCTTGCTTTCTCCGCTACGGTCATTGTCCAAGCCTCACTTCCATATAGGAATATATACTGAATTTTTCCATAAAAATATTAATTGCTGAAACAGGGTTTTCATCAAGAAAGACAAGATCTTTCAGCTTCAAGCAAAACAGTTTCCTCTAGGTCTATTTTACCAGGGAGAAGAACACTGTGTTTAATTTATGCATTATAAATTATTATATGTATTGCATAAATGGCTAGGCATGAGTGAATCACGCTCTTGAATTTATTATATGTACAGTTGAGGGCCTCAAATCCAGAATCCAAAAACCTGGTAAACCAGAAATCCGAAACGTTTGAAAATTCCTCTGGGTAGTGATTTGACTTGCCACCTCATGGCACCACTCTCCGAGCCTTGTACTGGGATGAGTAGGAAGTTAGCGCACGTAACGAATCTATGCTAACAACCTAGGCAGGGACACGTAAGGATCTCAAATATCAAGCACATGAGCCTGAATGTATTTATAAATTAATTCATTAAAAAAATATAAAAGCATTTGCACAGATTTACTGTCCAACTACGCTAGGTATCGCTAGATATCGCAGCGTCTGCTAGCAAATGCTATCAACGAAAGCTATTGAGCATGGAGAAGGAGATGCCTTTATTGCTCGTTCACATCCAGTATAAAGCAGAAGCTATGGTCGTGATTTGACGACTTATTCGGCAAGTTTTTTTGCCTCCTTCAATTTAGTGTATGTACTTGAATCCATCTGAGGTAATAAATGTTCTTCTAGGGGTTGTTCAATGTGTAATTTCTGAGTTTTGGTTTTATTGCATTAAAATTCTCTAAAGAAAGTGTACCACTTTTTCTGTGTGCTGAAGACCAGAAATCCAGAAACCCTCTGGTCCCAAGCTTTCCGGATTCGAGGTCCCCAACTGCATAGGTCATTCTGGCCGAGATTGGTAGATGGTTCAATATAGCCTGATATCTACCTAAATTAGGCAGGGAAGATCAGGTTTTGGTTAATCTGAATTGAATTAGGCATAAGAAATTCTTATTTCTCGTGCTGATGTTGTATGTTGCACATCTTTTAGGGAAGAGATCAAAGTTTTCTTTCACATATATCAAAACTTTTTACATTCACACTTATGTCCTTATTATAATTAGGAATTGTAATTTTAAATTATATAATATATTGTTGCATTTTGAAATACTAGCTGTTAAAGCTCACTTCAAAGTTCACAATTCAACCTGATATGTAGTCGGTTTGGATAGATGAGGGTAAATCTCATCCCAGACTAAGCAAGAGATCTGAATTCACACACTCAAGGTAGGCGGGCCAGTTCCTTTCCCTTGTACACCTTCCTCATTGAGGTTTATTGTTTGGAGATGTCCGACGGCTTCACTCAGGATTAAGTCAAAGCTCCAGATAGAAAATTTCAGCACTTGAGCATGACTCCTATTGTTTGATTAATATTGAGGTGTTTACTTGAATATATGCATGCAGATTTCTAATATCCAATTGACAAAAATTTACTGCGGGTATTATTTTACTTATATTTACATTTCTTTTGTTTTCATGTGTTCGACCACATAACCCACTTATGTATCATTAATAAAATTGTAATTGCTGCAAACAAGACTAAGGAGTTTCTAGATAAAAATGGATGGTTTGACACCGGAGATATAGCCTACTTTGATGATGATGGCTGCTTGTATGTTGTGGACCGGAGCAAATTCACATTCAAATACCTAATGAAATGGGTATGCTTTTCCTTTATACATTTACTCATTATGCAATCATAAGTGACTTGCTGATGCTGTCTTCTTGCAAAATCCTGTAAACATTTCTGGGTAAAAGCTATGTTTAGCCATGGTACTCAAAGTGCATACAGTAATGGTGAAATCTGTGTATAGTCTGTGTATATTTTGTGAGCATTCTGTTCATTTTATGAACACTTTCTGAGTACAGATTAGATACATTTTGTGTACACTTGTTGTGCATTTCTTATACACTCTGGGTACATCCTGTGTACTTTCTGTGTACTGTTTTAGGTGCATTATCTACACCCATTGTGTACAAATTGAGTACAAATTATGTAAAATATTGTTTGCAGGTTTTATATTGAATCTGTGTGGATATAGTGAGTACATTTTGCACTAGTCATGTGTAGTTTGAGTGCCTTCACTATGGAACACTTTCTATTCAAAGTTACAAGTAGTAATAGTTGAAATGGTTAATTAGGGTGCATCAACAACATGGGTCATTTTGCACCACTGTAGTTATATTATTCAAGTGAAGTATAAGCACGTTGCTCACTTCACATCCCCTTGGGTATGAAGAGGTAAAGCTTAACATATTTCTATTATTTCTATATTGTATCTGGAAGTATTCTCTAAGAGATGACTATTACAGTGGCGCAGCGAGGAAGGGAGTTTGGGGGAGAGCTGAGATAAATTCAAGTTTAAGAATTAAAGTTTAATCCATTTTACTTAGTTGGATTAATAGTAATTACTCATGGCATGATATAAGGATTTGTAAAATATCCCTCAGAAAGCCATAAAACTCACCATTTTGAACCATTTATCTTCAAATTTTTTTGAGGAAGGGCCCTTGCTACTCCAACTTACCCTGGCAGGTATTACATACCCAGTATTGTAGTTCGGGAAAAAATGTAGGCTGTACTCACCAAAATTTGCCAACCGCTGAACATGTATTATACATCCGGCCATGATTGAAACGTCAAACTCCAACTCTTAAGTTAGTTCCAAGTTGTGCCACGAAATAACTCAGAGCAAGTAAATAATCACTTCCAATTTTTATTTCTGGAATCTGGCTATTTTTTTACAGATTTAAAAAGATAGTTTAACCAGTACGCTCATAACGAGTTTAGATTTCAGGAAGAATGCTGTACCAGCCCGTACTGGCCCAACTACATTAGTTATGCCTTAAACCTCCCTAGCCTTAATTCTTAGCTGCGCCCCTGAACTATTATGCCAGTGGCGTAGCCAGGGGGGAGGGTGTCCGTACCTCCTCTGAAATATAAAAATACAATTATTTTCCTTAATAAAAGAAAA
The DNA here is from genome assembly GCF_921293095.1 of Ischnura elegans. NCBI lineage: Eukaryota > Metazoa > Arthropoda > Insecta > Odonata > Coenagrionidae > Ischnura > Ischnura elegans. The sequence goes on from NC_060252.1 coordinate 66,058,982, forward strand.
CAAAATATTGAAGAATCATGACTTTACAAAATTTTTTTTTAACAAATGAAGTTTTTTCGATCATGAAAAGTGTTAAAATTAGTTTAAACCCTCTATTTAGTACCCTGTTTTTCAAAAATTTCCCCCCTGGGGGGCTATGCTCGAAACCGCTCGACTTATCCGAGCGCTCGGCAACGAAGCGAGTGGTGATGTCGAGTGGTATCCCGAGTCGAGCGGAGATCGGTATGCTTGAGACGAAGTCGGCCGTGCGCGACATAGGTCGCTCGAGTGATACGAAGGGTATGTGGCAACGTCGCAGAAACGAGCGCTCGAGAAGTAAACAACAGCTATTTCAAATAGCAACCGCAAATTTGTGTGACAAATGAGACTCCGAAAACGCCATAGAATACTCGGCAGCCCGGGAAGAAGTTAAAAAGAGTTGATCAAAGTTGTGTAAGATATTTACGATGTTTAATTACACTGCGGACTCAATTTCTTACATCCAGTTGGTGCGATATGGTTCGTGTTTGGAGATTTTTCTGTTTTTCTATCGGATTTTTTATAGCATAAGTAAATAAGCGATTATATTCAAGGGTTCAACAGTCGTCGATGGAAGAATATCGCTAACTTTTGGTGCTCAATATATCGGTTTTAGAGCATAACTATCTTGAAAAGGATTTTGTGTGCTACGTACTTGTTTACCTACGCCTGTAATGATTATACTCTCGTGATTAGTAGTGACAAAATTATTTTTATTTGTATTGTAACAATTTACGTTCATCTTCAGCCACGGCTTGTTTACATCATTCGCCTCATTGTTCGCCGTAAGTCCACGACTTCCAAAAGGGTAATTATTTAATTAGGAGACCTTTTTGTCGCTTAAAATCACATTTTTGGCCATTTAAAATACATTCGTTGACAAAAGCATAGATTACATGGATGTCATAGAAGGAATCATCGCTAGTGTTGTGATTGTGAACTCGTGTGACATACTTTACGGGTTCTAATATCAATTTCTTGTGCGATGTTCATGGAAGTGTTAATATTTGCATTTTGTTACCATTTGCGTGATACTTCAAACAACTTAACTTTGATATGACTCGGACTAAATATACTGGATCGGTGTAAATTTGTGATATGCCGCTGAAGGAATGAAGGTCTACCAGTGTTGAAATTAAATGTATGTAGTTTTATGATGAATAAATCATTAAATATTTCCTTGTTAATTGCAATCATTCCTTTTATTTGCCCCTTTCTTCCGTTGGAATACACGTTACGTACTGAGTGGTCTTATAATTAATAAACCTATTTTTAAGTACCGTAAAGTGTTTGGTTAGTATATGGTGAAGTAAATTCAGCATAGCTTGAAAACGAAATTCGTGAGCACCGTTACCGGCGTCAATGACTGAGAGGATCTCTGTGATGCCAATTGAATTCTTTTGAAAAATAAAATTCTTTTCAAGCATAAAAGCAAAGCGCCGTAAAAACCTTAGGCGTTAAAATCCCTTGGAATTGTTAGTAATTGAATAATTTAATTAAATAATAATTAATTGAATTAAAGATCTACAAAGTGACACATGCCTCGATAATTGGATTAGTAGGAATGTTTCATTCCGGACGTATATACCAGAGGTGTTATAACGTTTTCGATTCCAAGCACTACCCTAACAACACATTGACATCCGACGGATGTCCGTCGGATATCCAAGGCGGACGTTGCGGATGGGCCACGGATATCCGAAGGAAATCCGGCGATATCCGTCGGACATCCGTCGGATATCCATATGTCCCAAAATCCGATATCCATAGGACGTCCGCTGCCGGATATTAATACAATTTTTTGCATATTGTTGCAAGAATATACACCAAAAAGGATCCTGCACATGATAGACAACCCTATCAAGGTGGAAGGAGTCTTCATGTCCCAAATTCGATATTCTTGCAACAATATGCAAAAAATTGTATTAATATCCGGCAGCGGACGTCCTATGGATATCGGATTTTGGGACTTATGGATATCCGACGGATGTCCGACGGATATCGCCGGATTTCCTTCGGATATCCGTGGCCCATCCGCATGTCCCAAAATCCGATATCCATAGGACGTCCCCTTCCGGATATTAATACCATTTTTTGCATATTGTTACAAGAATATACACCAAATAGATTCCTTCATTCGAATGATTAATGCTTTAACTAATGACTACTGATTAAATAAAAAGAAACAAAATTGCATTAAAAACTATTTAATCTTTCTTATTTTGTCATTTGTAAGGCCTTTTTACATGATTTGAGTTATTGCATTCAAGCAAATTGACTTTCAAAATTAATGTTACCTCTTAGGAATTGGATCAATTTAAATTTAGTGAATCCAAGAGTTCGAATGGAACAGGTCATACCCTGAAAGTTCAGAAAAATGATTTCCAAGGAAGATCATAACAACTCATGCTTTGAGATTCCAATGGTTTGAAGAATCACATCAACAATGGCATTGTTTATAGGTAAAATGTATATACCCAAGCTTCCAACTATGCCTACTAATAAATCTGAGATGATAAAATTTCTGGGTTTGCATTTCCGTATCAATGAATAAATTCAACCTTGTAAAGTGACCTTAATGAAAAATTGTAGCAAACAATAGTTAAGAATGATTACCACTTGGTTACAGTTGAATATTGACAAGAACCAGTTAAAACAATCTTTTGATGCATCATATAAATTTCAGCTTATAAAATTAACAAAAATGGCACTTCTCTGTGAACAAATACAACATGCATGGCTTTAAAAGACAAAATTATTAAACATACATAAGTTATAACATGGAAACAAATGTCATGCTTTGGCACAAAATGAACTGTCCATATAGATAAGACCAATGAATTCACTTAATCTCTGAACTCCAAAACACTTATGACTAAGTAAATACAGTGCGAAAACATGTGAGCAGAGCAATGCTCTGTAGATTATTTTCACGGAATGCACAATAGTCTAAAATGAGATAAACAACGAAATAATAAACACCTGAGTAAGAGGAATGACAAAGTATTTCTATTCCAACGTTAACTTTTTTTAACACACAATGGTGTATTTTCGTGTAAATTGATGCATTCATACATTTAGACAATGACTCCTACGAGTTAATGTACAGTGTAAACATGCCTTCAGGAAGAATGTGGATCAATAGATACGAATTATCTTCATCAACCTCCTCGTTACCATTTCCGGGGATTACATGGCACATTTGCACCTCCTTGGGCTCTTCATGCTCCTGCAGTAGCTATAGAATTTTTCTCTTCCTAGTTACGGGGCGGTCTGGAGAGACTGGAATGTTCTGATCCCGGCATTCACACTGTTGTTTTTATCCTCGAAGGACCTCACGTCATTTTCCAGAAGATGTATTTTTCTGCATCCTCTTCTAACTGTAAGGCATTAGCGAATATTTTACTAAAGACACAAATCAATACCTAAATGATAATGATCGGAGAGAGTTAATTGATGGCTATGTCCTGAACTGCTCATTAATTACTATAATTCTTCGACATATTCTCAATAGTTATTCATTTGTGAGAAAAACCCTTCATATACGAGTTCATTGAGATAGAGAATAATACTTAAATGCCATAAAGAACAGCTAAAAAATGGATTCTACTGCGAGAACTGATATTTAAACTTAATCGGTCTGAATGGATTGTATTTTATCACGCAAAGATCATACAAAATATTAATTACACTGAGAAATAAATTAGTCCTGAAAGGCTAGATACACACAAGTTCGTTGGTTTACTATCGAATAGAGAAAAAATTTCCGTTTACTTACATTTAAATGGTCAGTAAACAGTAGATGGGTCAATGATGCTGACAAACTGTATTCTTCTAATCCCTTTTTGCCAGTCTCCACTGCAAAAAAGGGATCATTTTCCTCTTCCATGGAGTACGTCAACGTAAATTTGCTTGTAAAATAAGATTTTATAGCACAGCTTAAGTCACAAAGTCAAAAATACAGTACCTACGAATGTGTACACACAACCGTACACAACTTTAGTGGCGATGGCTGTGGGCGCTGTAAGTCACATGTTATATAAGATGGCCGCCGGTCGTTATGGCGCAAGTTTCGAAATACGATTTTCCAGGTCCAAGTATATTTCTCGTTGTTGTTTTCCGCAGTTCCCAGCTTTGCAGCTGTCTCCTGGGGGGTTCGTTTAGTAATAATGCAGGCAGATTAGTTTATCACGTTTTACAGATTAAAAGAGTCATGGCATAATAAGACAGGGAATTAGGGGATAGGGATATGGGAAGGGTTGAGGGCACATCTGGGGAGGCGGTGTTTTGGTTTCAGCGGAGGTTCGTAGTCCCAAAGATTTTTTAACAGTGCATTATTTGTTTTATCAAATGTAAGGGCAAATTTTTCTAGAGCAGATTTTAGTTTCGCTAGAATAGAAATACGATTTTTAATCTGTTATTATTAGATAAGTACGTAATATAATGGTTCCAACGAAAAATATAATAATTATCATTGTGGAGGAAATTTGTAAATGCTATAATCACCAATTCCAAACTATAGGTGCTTGTATTCGACAGAAAACCCATATTAATAATGAGCGAAAACCAAAACTTGAAGGAAAAACTTCGAATGCCAATTCGAATAATTTTTGCATTCAGAGTTGCTATTTGTATTCAGTTAGTTTTTATCAATGAATTTGCTGTAACTGCATTGGTATTGTGCAAATCTGAATGCAATAATGGTTACAATTTTATATTATTGTTATTAAAGCTCTGTAACAGAAAATCCTATGATCATCCCATTCGGACATTTTTCGGATCATCCGACTTCGGATATCCGTGGGAGATCCGACGGATATCCTGATTGCCGGCAGACCTAGATAGGACATAGCGGACCTGAAGCGGATATTCTGCTTGCATTGCTATATGCTTGCATTCGACAGAAACCCCGTATTAAAAATGAGCGAAAACCAAAATTTGCAGGAAAAACTTCAAATGTTAACTCAAATATTTTTTTGCAGTCAGAGTTGTTATTTGTATTCATTTAGTTTTCTTCAATGAATATGGTACAACTGCATTGGTATCGTGCAAATCTGAATGCAATAATGGTAACAATAGTATATTATTGTTATTATAGCTCTGTAACAGAATATCCTATGATCATCCCATTCGGACATTTTTCGGATCATCCGGCTTCGGATATCCGTGGGAGATCCGACGGATATCCTGATTGCCGGCGGACCTAGATAGGACATTGCGGACCTGAAACGGATATCCGTAGGATATCCGGTGTTGTTAGGGTATTACTCTGTATGAACATTTATTGGATAATTAGTGTCTGGGATTAGTTTACTCGTCAACATTTTCTGATTGACTCTATGTATTTTCTCGTGAGAATGAGTGCGTATGGCGTTTCAAGTAAAGCAGGTATAAAAGTCAACTAGTAGATTTTGATATTCTACTCTCGACCTCTGAAGAACGATGACCTACGCAATGGCGAGAATATCAGAAGAACAGAAGAATATTCTTCTTGAATTTATTGAAGGTAAGCAGTTATCAATCACGTAAAACTATTCAGCAAAAAATAATCGCCAAAAAACTAAAAAAATGAATGATTGATAACATCCAGATGTAGCGCAGAAAACTTGTGTACTTATCAATACTTATCATAATATAATAATGTCATGTTTTATATTACACAAAATTTTAAAATTATTCTCTAATGGAAATTTTGAGGATAGAAATATATATTTGCTGAATAATATTCGAAGTTGTTTAAACTTCTGAATAAAAAGGATTGGTTTATGACCTAGTAATGATTTTCATTGAATTTATGCCTTGGAAATTCATTGGTACTACCTGTGACCATTCGCTGAACTTTGTGGGCATTCATTAGTTTTTTTACGTAGTTTTTATTTCACCGCTGTGCCTTTAATCATTATTCAATTACAAGAAGAAAAAAACATTAATTTCATATTTAAACCTTAAAAATTAAAAATAAGTCAATAATAGTGCAGTTTGACGACATTTCAATCATCTAAAATCAAAATGATGCGATATATAGAATTTTACCTATGCAATATTCGAAGTACGAACCACTCTGTTCAAACACGAAGGGTAACTCGAGGGGTTTCGACCGCTCGACTGTCCCCGCTCGGCTGGAGTCGTGCACGAGACAGTCGCATACGTCTCCAAGGAGCTCGAGCATACCAAATGGCCCGAGCGCTCGGCTCCGTACCACGTGACTCGCACACGACAATGAAGTCGTGCACGACTAAAATTTCGAGCATACCAAATGGCCAGAGCGCTCGGCTCCGTACCACGTGACTCGCACACGACAATGAAGTCGTGCACGACTAAAATTTCGAGCATAGCCCCCCTGGTTTTGAACCCCCCCCCGAACAAAATTCATGGCTACGTCACTGTATTATGCATCTCGGCAAAAAAAAATTTCTACCAGTTTCGGTAACCAACCTACTTTTTGGAACATTCAACCGACCTAAACCATATGCCATTCTGTGCTATGCAACTTCCTAAAGTAGGTATTCATTTTTCTTAACTGAGATTGTGTGATTGGATTGGAATCAATCAAAGAGTATGTTAGAATGATAAGTTTGAAATTTATATGCTCATACATACTTCTCAGAATGAATTTGAACCCCTAAAAGGTAAACTCAATCACTCAGAGATTCGACCTGAAGGTTGGTTGGATTAGATAAGGATAGAGCTCACACCAATTTAAGCAGTGGCGGTTTGCCCATAAGGACTCTCGGACGCCGCCCCTCCCAAATATTTGAAAAAGTAAAAAAAATAATTATCCATTAATTTGTAATTATACATTGATTAATGAAAGTGTTTTTCAGTCCCATATATCGAAAGTGTTGGAAAAAAACGAAAAGAAATAGCGCGAAAAGTTCGTATTTGTAGCCGTGGGGCGCTGGCCAGAACGTCCCAATCCATCCCCATGCAGTTATATGGAGAGTGGTAGTGGTGGGGGCTGCTGGTGCTATGACGCGTCTAACATGCTGCCTTACGGAAGCCTTGGGACGTCGTCCGAGATTGCGCAGAGCGACGAGTGAGTTGACATCGCTGCGCAGGCCGGCGGGCGTATAATCTGGCGTCTTCTTGGTGCTGCCACAGAAAAGGGACCTACGGAATCAGAATGGTCACTGTACTGGGTGTAGTTATAAGATTTTAATTTTTAATTGCTGGTAGGTATTGCTACAGTAAATAAATTAAAGCCATTAAATAAAGTAAAGCCATTATGCTTGCGTTTTTTGGTGTTTGAATTCCGGAACACATAAAATCCAACCAGTTAAAGGCCGTATTGACGAAGGAAAACTATTCTCGATTATTTGCCACAGTTCTGTTATGATTACGAATTTCAAGAACCGTTGGGAAACTAATAATTAATATTTAGGCCTTAACAATGTATTAATATCTTCCCGATGATTAGAAATGCGGTACCTATTTTTCAGATAAATTTATCATAAGACCTGCAGTATTAGGAAAAATCAGTTAACATTCCCCACTGATTTATAATTTAAGAAATAGGTGCGTGCGTGATAGGGTGAATGATTAAACATGATTTAAACCGTAAAACGTGACTTTAAATAGAGTCATCCAATGAATGTCAAGAAGTGCCGCGTACAATGCACCTTTTGTGTGTAGGTTCATCATTTTTCTAGCCGTCCTTGTTGTATTAGTTCATGTTCACCTAATTCATCAGCGGCAGAGCGGTAGCTGTCTGACGGAAAATGTCCACTTGGGTCTGATTTAAGGTAGTTTGAGCGAAAAATCAATCATTATAGAATTCTGAGATTTCTATCTCAATGCAAAGAAAAAGTCTTGCTCTTTCCAGTGATATCATAATATACACCCCTTACCGGGCTAAATTCAGAGATATTTGTGAGTAAAGAGAAGCTGATTTACATGGCATAGATGGGAGGCATGCGCTTCGACGGCAGAATTTATTTAAATAGAATTATTTCTCGTACATAGAAATCGACAAAAAACTAACTGAGTGTAGTTAACTTCATTTATGAATTTTTGGTCACATTAAATTCATAGGTCACCGGTAGTATAATTAAAATATTTGAAAAAAACTTTTCGTCGAACAGGCATGTCCTGCAGACGACCGGATGCCGAAAGATTCGGTTTGGCAACGCCGCATAAGATTAAATGTAAGCAAACATGATCGCAGACGACAGCATACCAGAAATAAACATAAATGGAGATAATTGATTGCGTACGAGTTTAGTTTACTGATTTTCCATATTGTCGCAGTAAATTCCATGTACAAAAACTACTTCGTGGTGGACATTTGGAAGTGAATCATGAGATTCGCGATTCCTGATACTATTTGGGTTGCTGTAAACTTCGAGTGAAGAGATTTCTTATGTGTATATAAATATGATTTGGTGGAAGGATGTAACCGATTTGACGCACACTTCAGTTTTCTGCGTATTTAATTGTCAAAGTAAGATTCTCCATCCGCATTAATGAACTTGCCATCTGTGACGAAAGCGAGTGGTTCAAACCATCTTACAGGTATGAGCCGTGCGGGAAACCTATTGAACACCGTGAGCAGGTTGTTATCTTCAGGTAATTTTCATATATTTAAGCCAACGCAGTCCGAACCTTACATGAAAATGAACGGACATAATTATTAGCGAGATACGAATGTAGTCATGCGTTTACACGCAAGTTAAACAACAGCACATTACGTATACGGAAAAATGTTTTTGAATCATCTCCCCCAGGGAAATCAGAATTCATCTTACAATGCATAAAACCTACTAAACTTGTTGCCTTAACCAAAATTGAGGAACCTTTCTAAAAAATTAATGTATAACCAGCCCTCCGAAATATTAGCATTGCTTGGCATCGACTTTAAATAACTTTCCTTCCACGTAGTGCAAAATTACAAGACTTGCCCCGATGGGAAGTTCTTGCTCCAATAACTGTAGACTTTCACGTCATGAATGCTGAATTCACTACCAACAATTCAATGAATCCAATCTTTAGATAACGCATAACCGACGTATAAATTAATCTACCATTAATAGTATTATGGGGTCTCAAAGGATGTTCATCTTGCAATTTCCTTACAACAATCCCTTAGGAACAAGAACTTCACACCAAATATACTTTTGCTTACATCATTACAAAAATACTAAGTCAAAGCTAAAATATCCACCATGATCATAAAACTATTCTAAATTAAGCTTGCCATTCATCTCTATGCCTATTGTAGTGCCCCCTTACCTTTAGTTAAACTGGATACGATTTCAACGTTCTGCTTTTCATCTCAAGGCCCTATTTTGGAAATGTATGCACTTAGTTACCAATTTTGGGTGCGTAGGAAGGAAGTAGACAAAGTGAAATATGACTACACTCTTGGTATACATATTCATTATTATTACATAACAAAAATTACAAAATATTTTTTAGAAAACCACTCTACATACAATGTCACATAAATTTAGCAATATACATTTCATTTTCACAAAGTGTTGGCCAAGAACATAAGATAGGATAGCCAGGGCTCACAAGATACATTAAATTGGCTACTACATACTTTGCTTCTCTCCATGAGATATTTTTCAACAATTTTATTATTCAAGCTAGCATGTGATTAATAATGAAATATGATTTTTCCTGGAGTATAGGTCATTTATACAAAAGTTAGCAGCCAACAACGTTTCGATTTATTTTCTTAAATCATCTTCAGGGCTATGTTAGAAAAATTGTGAAACAGTATAAAATACAGAGAATAAGTCTTATTAGTCTTACTCTCTGTATTTTATACTGTTTCACAATTTTTCTAACATAGCCCTGAAGATGATTTAAGAAAATAAATCGAAACGTTGGCTGCTAACTTTTGTATATATGACCTATACTCCAGGAAAAACCATATTATATATTAAATAAGGTCAAGAAACAGAAAAAAATAATATTTAATAATGAAAGATACTTTGTTTCTTCAACAGGCTAATAAAAATCTTTTTTCTATTTTATTACCGGTTTCAGCTACTACACCATTAGTATTTGATAATGATATTATAGATGAAACTGGTAATAAAATAGAAAAAAATTTAACCTGTGGAAGAAACTAAGTGTCTTTCATTATTAATATGGAGTCCTCCCACCACGTATGTGCTCCAAGTTTCAATCTAGTTTGTGATGACTGTTTCCTCAGAATTCCAGCCTAGTGGGATTTTGTCCATTAATTCAGTTACAAAAATTCTGTTCAGGGTGACACAGTACATTCTGCAGAAATGGGCAGAGGTTAATAAGACAAAGAATAATTTCTTTGTTAGTATTCAGCCCTACCTATGCCATGTGTAGACAGAAGCAAAAAAGGGCCATCCTGGCTGTCAAAAACATTGGAGTGGCAGCTCAAAAGCTATGGAGCCACATACTGCAGCAAAATTAATATCCTGCGATGAAGATTTTTTGAGTGACAGCTCTCACAGGAGGGGACCTCATCGCAGGTACAAACAAAATACTGTGTTGGTATGCTGGAATGGGAAGATTCTCAGCAGTGACCAAACCCCAGCCTCTCCACCGGAAACCCTTCACAATCACTCGCTCAACTCTGAAGGAACCTTTGTAAGGGTTTGGGGGCCTAACTAAGGCTGCTTCCGTTGAGTAAACAAACACACAACCACTCATTGTAATAACAACACACAATCACTCATAGTAATAACAACACACATCACTCACCCACACAATCACTCAAACACACAATCACTCACAAAACTTACTCCGTGGGCTAAACTCCGGGAGAAATGCTCAAAATTGAGCAATGGTAATGTCAGGGTACCATGAATTACCAATGAAATCCTTGCTACCCTTGTAACAATGGAATAGCATAATTTTCTTGCCCATCAAAGTGTGCAAAGACATTGATCAGACCTATGGACAAAATCCCACTAACAATTCAGGAGGAAATATCTAGAGTCAATCTTACCCAAAGGCGTTGATGCATTAACCAGAATAAAAGAGAATCACCCAAAAGAAATACATGGATAGATTGCCCAATGTTATATCAGGCAAACCTTAATACCCATACAGTAAACCTGAAGATACTGGTTTAAACACTGGGGAGACATCTGTCATCACAAACCAGACGATGTGGGGGGAATCCGAAAAAAGTTTTTAAAAATCTCTATTAGACTTTATGTTACAACCATTTCTACCATATACATTTAAATTATGCTACACATTAAGCATAAGATAATGCCAGTCTTACCCTTTTTATTCAAGCTTTCTCAACTCCTCTAGGTGTTCACTAATAGCCTGAATTATTCTCCTTCTGGTCGTAACTCGTGGCTTCCCATTGATACTCTCACCTAAGAGTAATCTAATTCCCTCAGTACCAGATATATTGAATATTTCCACCAGCTTCTCCAAATCAATACCAGCTGTGGCCATTTTGGAAATCATTGAGCTTGAAATAACTCTCCCTAGGGTTTGTAATGTTGCCACCTTCTGCGCCTTCCTTACAGCTTGCAATTTCCTGTTATTCAGTTCCTGTAAAGATAAAGAGTTAGTAAGGAGTACTTCATTACCTATCTCAAAATGTCTTACGAGTCCATCTAGTAATTGGCAATCAATCATTGCATTATGGGTTCCACTCTTTATTCGTTGCCATTCCTCCCCTTGCAGGTATACTGATGCAAGCTCTTCAAGTTTTCTGCAACTACCCTGACTAATGAGCTTCAATGAGTCAGTAACCCCATACACACTTTTCAAAAGATCGTCGCTCAGGTCCAACTTCTGCAGCCATGATAAAATGCGAGGAGCATCAAATCGGACAATGTTGTGCCCAACTAACACCACCCTTGACTCAAAACTGGATAAGAAACTGATGAATTTCTCACCAACAACCCTTGGAGGGGTTGTTTCAACTCTCTGGTTGTATAGGAAAAGTTCTCCATTAACAACCCTTAACCCTGTCTTCTCTGCTGCAATTGGATGAAATGTTTTGCTGGGCATCATGTAATAATTAAATTCACATTGCCCACTTTTACATGCAAGCTGCACAATATCTGCAGTGGAGGCAAATCCAGTGGTCTCAATGTCCACAATTACAAATGTCACCTCATTTAGAGGTGGTGGCAATTCTCTTGTCGTCTCCTCTAATAAAGCACAGCCTAGATCAGCTTCCATAGCAGATTGGTAACATATTCCCTCTCTACTTTCATGTGATGATATCTTTTGCTTCTGCAATGATTTCAGAAACAACCTACGTCGCTTCACAGGGACTGTTACTTGCCTCCTTACTTTGGCCTTTATTTTCGCTTCCATTCTGCTGGAATAGGACTTAGTGAGACTACCAGGGGAGAGGTCCAGCTTCCTGTTTATGCCAATAACATGTTTGGGGCCTAAATTCTTCTGGCAGGCAGCAGCAGCCACTCTTATATTCAAGGCAGCAGATGAACCATAGTGGCGGTTCTTAGGAGCCCTTATTGCTACCATTTGGTTGAAAGACTCATTTGCCTGTGAAGAACCACCAGGAGCAATTTTACTAGATTCTGCTGCAAAGCTTTCCAATATCTTTTCTAGGGCTGATTTAAGGGCACGCCCTTCAAGTGGTTTCCCACGGGGCAAACTTTTGTGAGAGTAATTGTCAGTGTCCCCTTTACACCACTCTCCACACCCTTGGTGATCCCCAAAAGCATGATTGGCAATATTAATGATTGCCCTTCTTGTTCCCTCTTCATCTCCCCTGTTTTGGTCCACAGCATATGAGAAACATCTCTTCAAATATGGTATAACATTTCTGCCCAAGAGCTGCCGATGACTTGCAGAAGCTCGATATAGCCAAGAAGAGAAACGCTTCTTAGTATGGTTGATATCAGCCCATTTCTGTACAGAGTGCTGCGACTCCCTTTGTACAGCTGCCAGCGTTGAGGAGTCACCATCTCCTATGAGAGTTGTCACTCGAACACCAGCAGTCAAAAAATCTTCATTGCAGGATATTAATTTTGCTGCAGTATATGGCTCCATAGCTTTGGAGCTGCCACTCCAATTTTTTCGGCAGTCGTGATCGTTCTTGTCATGCCCCTGACTACACATTGCACAGGTAGTGGTACACACGTCAAATGCAAGAACTTTTTTGGAGCGGTATCCAATGACAGATCCATGCCCTGCAAATGCAAAAAGAAATTTTAATCGTTAATATAGAGGGACAAATAATACATAATTTATTTCTCAGAAAATATAATGAAACCAACCAGATTTACTGTCATATGACCGCCCATTGCCTCTCTTCTGCCACCCATAGTCATAAGAGGCAATGATATCTACCTCAGCCCCATCACTGCCATGCATAGGAGACTCTTCACTCAGAGTCGTGGCACTGAAATAAATTATGTAGACTGAATGAGATGCCACATATTAGCCAAAGAACTACATTCAGAATTCTGTGACTGGGTAGAATTGTTACTAAGGAATGGAAATAGTATAATGACAATGAAGGTAATCTACCACTTCACTTATGATGTTACTGATTCAACATTAGAAAGGAATATTGGTTATGTGTAAGACTTTTATACTCTATCATTGGTTAATATAACACCAAAATACATTCTGCTACTTTGGAACTCGTTAGTCTAACAAAAGCATTAATCACCATAGTGAAACAGGTTGTAATTATAATAAATTCAAGAAAGCAATCACAATCAGGACTGCAGCATCAAGAACAACAGGGAGATGATGCCGACAAATAGGAACATTTTCTTGCAATAATGTTTAATAAGGAATTTGAAATGAAGAAGGGTTTGTGCTTGGGATATCCAGCCTTGACTTTAAAAAAATTGACAATAGGAAAAACATTCCTTTTCTGCTGTTTTCCATCCCAGCTGTTGGAGGAGTCAGTTAATGCCTTTAAGTAATCAAGAAAGTTTTTGATCCGCTAAAAGCATTGAAAGTCTTGAATGAATAAGTATTACATAGAACAATAGTTGAGACACTGAGCATGAGCATTAGAGGAAACTAACCTAGGTTTCCAGTTGAAAGTACCCAATGTTCCATACCAGTAAATTGGCTGTGCTGATTACTTTGACCTCTTTAACGAACAATGACTAAGGAATAATAAGCAGGAAGAAATTAGTTTGTCTATAATTGCTGAAATGCTTAAGACATGGATACTATAATTGAAAATGTATGTTATATAGACTTCTAACCAAATCACCTGATAGCATATCACCATGATCAATCAAGCAGTGGCACTTGTAAGTTATGCCAGAATGTGCATGAATGCATTTTATTTAAAATTAAAGATTTACCACGATTTCATTAACCATGGTTCCTTTGTATTCAGCAGGTATGTATTTCTTTATTTATTACCCTGAGGCCTGACCCTGCATTGTTCAAAGGTTAATAACTTTATAATGGTTCAGTTCAGATCTTAGAAAGTGATCATTTTTCATCATAAGGATACTGCTTTCACACACATAACTTTTAGGAAAATCAGTGATGGTCACCTGACATGATTTTTGCACTATCTGCCTGATTTGAGATGAAAAGCCCCTCCAGTCAACAGCCACTTATTCAACTATGGCCTCATCCTTAGTAACCGATAACAAGTAATACCGAAGGACAGTGATAATAATAATGTGAAGCAAAGGTAAAATTACACTTGAACATAGTAATCATAAAAGAAGCCACTGAAGTTCCTCAATTGTAGTTCATATATTGGACGTGACCACTACTGGTAATGTTCTTGGAAGGTAATGTACATTGAAATAAAAATCACACCGCCGAAATATTCCCAAGTACTATGACAGAACCAAATGAGACCACAAGAGGCACATTTTTGAAAAATGAACATTCTATTTTGGTTTCGCTGGACTAAAAACACTAATATGAACAGCATAATCATAAATAAACTGATACGATGAAACTTACGGTGTTGAGGTCAAAGTGAGAAGCTTCTCCTCCTCCACAGCCTTCTGGCACGACTCTCGCGCCGTCTCTTCAACCGCAGGCCCCACAGATCGCTCGTACCTTTTCCAAGTGGAATTAGCGACAGGCGGAATATTTAGGGTTGCCAAAACCCTATTCATTTGCTCGTGCCCAACACCTGACACGACGCAAGCTGAAAATGGAACAAAAATATATTTTCAGCTAATCAACTTCTTCTATTCCCAAATATGAATTAAGGTATTTACTCGAGCACTTACCTATGGCGGCCTTACAATTCACTGCGTACTGAGCGTACGAGGACTTTGCACAATGCACTGCCGTAGATGTAGCAACTTTTTTCAATTGCTCACAAAAAGAGCAGCGCACCGTCCAAATGGAAGCTAATCCACGCCGCAACTCGCCTTCAATATTTGCAAAGGAAAGAGGTTTTAGGCAGGAATCGCAGTTCATCTGCTTAGCCAACAGATTTACGTCCACGATTCGCCGACCCTCCAACGTGAAACGTGGATTCGCTTCAATTTTGGGCGACGATTCCCTCTTCACCTTCGCCCGGGAAGAAGCTTTCTGCCTCTTCTCAAACTCCTTCTTCCGCACAAACCTTCCGTCTTTACTCCTGGATGGCTTCATCGTAAAAGCAGAGAAGGCTGAAATACTTGCGTATCTCACTAAAAAATTAGAGAAATACTCGACTCTCAAAAATATTTCAACACCGAAATCTCTGCACCCTTCCTACGATTCAAGCTACTTCCAGCTAGTCACGTGTTTTTCTGAATTCCCGGGTTCCCAGGCTAGTTGAAAGTGTCACTGGTGTCACCAACCTAAGAAATTTCACGTTGTTGCCAAGTCGAGCGTCTCTTGGGCATATGTAATTTCTTTCGATAAAATGCTTCGAAATTGTTTTCTAATATGAGTAATCATTACATCTTTATGTTTTAACATTTAAAATTCCAGTAATCCGTACCCCAAGTCGGAGTTAAGGCAAAACTATACTAGGAAAACTTAGTAAGATATTACTAAATTTACCGTTGGTACCTTTGAAAATAAGTCAAGATTAAGTTTAAATTACGTAAAGTTCGTTCATAACTGAGAAAAATAAGTAACGCAAACGAAGATTTTCCGCATAAAATATTGTGAAATTGTGTCAAACGCCTTAATAACTGTTTATAATTGTAAATTTTATTAAAATTTAATCGCTTTTTTGACTTCGGAACTATCTCGCTCAAACCACCTTAAGTGGCTTCGAAGAGTTCATATCAGTGCGGAGATCCTTACAGCTCCCATCTGTGGCTCAGAGTCGTCTTCTTTTACGATCTAGAATTTATATATTATTATATCATGGCAATGATTTCGAAGTCATGGTTATTCCAAATGCGACCCGTTGGCGTCTCGTGTGTTTACCACTTATGAATCTTAGACTCAAGGAGATGGTTCGTGACGTCCTTTGTTTGCTTGAATGCCTTTGCTGACCTTAAATTCGTCCCTCAGCTGAATCAGCATTAGTGGACCACGACTTCTATCTCCCTTGAGTCGTCCTTATAGTAACGGCATGACTCTCGGAAAGAACGGAGTGAAATGAGTTCAGACATCATTTTCGAGGATTTAACTGTGCGTAATTGCCGATTAAGAAGTTTCTTAGTGCTGTGTGTACATTCAAGAAGACAATTTTGAATTGATCAACAGTGCTCGTTTTTTTTTAGGGAAATATAGGGAAAAAATTTCCCAATTCTGTGTCCAGGCACCTTGTTCTTTTTGGTGGTATTTTTCGTCGGCCTATTTTGTGTCGTCCCTTGTTTATTTATAGACTAGTGCCCTTGCCATGTGTTCAATCGGAAAGAAATTGTTGTCCGGCGCTGATTTCAACGAACGTGCAATTGATCACTTTGCTGGACAAAAGGAAAGAACGATGGACTTCTGCAATATAACTAAAGGCATGTGAGTATTTCAGATTTTGTTAAAAATGTGTGAGAAATGTTTAATTATTGATTTTAAATCATACTGTATTCAAGAATCATCGCGAACACCGCCATCAAAGTTTACATCTGCAATAGGAAAGCGCGCGCATTCTAGTAGTGTTTGTTGCCTAGTGGAAGTCAGTGACACTCCCCTCCCTCCTCAGGTGTTACAAGTGTCATTGCTACCTAAATCATTGCAAATGTTGTATAGATTTGACAAATAACGTATTATGATTGCAAAACGAACAACAGAAGTGTATTGAGGGCATATCCGCACGAAGAATGTATGCGATAAAACCTAAAGTTACGTATTTTCGTTTGTATTTGCAAAATATCGCAGCAAATATATTTTTATTCTTCAAGATCATTGATCAGTATAATCGAGAGTCCGGAATAAGCCGATCCGTATGACCGAGAGTCTATGGCATTTGGTATTTATTAATCAAGCTTTATTAGGAAAACTAGGTATTTTTGTTGAAAAAAACGGAACATATGGCATCACAAAATTTAATTCCTAGATTGCCGTAAAACTTAATAAAATACACGAAATATTAAAAACTTATGACCCCCCGGTGGAGTGCGCCCCCCCTAGCATTTGACTCACGAGCCGCCACTGAATTTAAGTCATAAGCCAGTGGGTTCTCACCCTTTCAAGCCAGTTCCTTTTCCTAGAGCTCCTTAAACCTCGCACTATTAGGATTTTTGTTGGGGGTCCAAAGGCCCTGGATTTGAATGAGAGATCCCGCAATCAGTAGCTAAGCACTCCACCCATTATGGCTACCATACTCTCTACACGGGGAAAACTCAGAGGGTAGAGTGTTTTGTTCCAGGGTCCTGTATTCAAATCCCAAGAGAAGCCTTGGGTACCCCCAACAAAAATTCTTAATTGTGCAAAGTGCTCCTGGCAAAGGACCTGGCTTCACTACCCTAAATGTGTAAAAATTGATATGATTATGGCTTATATACCTATTAGGGTAAGCTCTATCCTTATCTTTTCCAAACAGCTTTTGGGTTGATACACTGAGTCAGTGACTGAGTGAAGGCAAACAGTGGCAAGATAGTTCTGTGAGTCTATTCTCTTCCCATCCCCAGAGTTTTAAACTGTTTTCATTTGAATTATATTGTGCCTAAAGTCTATTATTTATGCAATACAGGTTTCTCCTGCTGAAGTAGAAGCCATAATTTTGAAACACCCCGATGTACTATCAGTTGCAGTAGTGGGAGTGCCTGACCCCCAAATAACCTCTGCAGCGAAGGCATTTGTTGTTCTCAAACCTGAATCTGAAGTCACGGAAGGAGATATTAAATCACATGTGGCAGGTGTGCATCAATGGATTAAATAGAATAAATATCTTAATTTTTATTTCATTGAGACTATACCATGATCCTAAAAAATAGATAAACAGGGCTCTTTTCTGTGTGGAGGGGCCTGAGTCCCTTAGGCAGTCTCATATATGTATGTATACAGTGTGTCCCAAAAAGAATGACCCGATTTTAAATAAGATTATTTATTAGGAAGAAGGGCTTAACATCAACATATTGTATACTAAATTACTCACAAAGGACAAAAGTTTATAAAAAACCATCATAAATATTCAATATGTCCTCCATTGGCTGCGAGGACGACATCTAGCCGATAGCTGAATTCATCCCAAACTGAGTGTAAGGTGTCTTCTGTCACTGAAGCTACAGCAGCTGATATCCATGTTTTTTGTTCATCAATGTCACGAGGTAAGGGAGGAACGTAAACACGCTGTTTAACATTTCCCAAAAGGAAAAAATCGCATGGTGTTATGTCAGGGGATGTAGGAGGCCAAGAGTGTAAAGCCTGTTCTCGCGGCCCTGTACGTCATCTTCAGCGAGACTGGCTGCACCTTATTGTTAGACCAATGGTCTAAGGGTTGCACGCTCCACATCAGCACTCATAGTTACATTCAGCGTATTTTTCTAAAACTCTAAACAATGCCAATCACATCTGGCGCTGTTTCGCTTGCCTAGTGACATTTGTTTCAATATTATTACAAGTTAAAATCGGGTCACTCTTTTTGGGACACACTGTATATTTGCTCCATATTGTAAAATAAAGTATGCAGGTTTTAGGTGTAATCTGTGTGCATGTAATGAGTAAACTTTGTACAGTTATGCACAGTTTAAGTGCTTTATTTACCATTAGCAACTCCAAACTGTCCAAAAATTGATTTGGCTCCAATTCAAGAGTGTATTACCTTGGTGATGTGAGGCGATCGTGCCTGTCGAGCCACTTCAGGAATATTTGTGAAATTCATCAGCCCTTGCCCAGTGAGAAATGGGTGGTGGAATCCACGTGGAACCCATGTGGAATCCACGTTGAGTGGTGGATATTTGGTGGTGGTGGATATTGAGTGGTTGGACCCACGTGGAATCCACGTTGATTTCAAGTGGATTTGTGGTGATTAGCATTAAATGTTAAACAGAATTTCTAATTTGTGGTACTTAACTCTCTGGTGACATTGCGTCATTTATCATCCTGAAACCACGCTAGTTATGTGAAAATGTATCGCACATTCTATTTTTATATAATTCGTGGAAAGGCAGCCATGAGAGCACATGAAAAATCGTAGACACATATATAGAAGGTTTAGATATAGAGTGGTTGAGGTTTTAATGGTTTTAGGACAGCACCAACTGCTGTTTTAATTTTTCCACCAAATTTCCACGTGGATTCCACGTTGATTCCATGACCAAAAACACGTGGTATCTACGTTACATCTCCACGTGGGTTCCACGTGGATTCCACCACCCATTTCTCACTGGGTAAGGATTTCCTCTTCCTATATTTGGTGTGTACTTGTGGTGACAAGGCTTAGCAGTAACTTAATGATGGATTGATAGTATTCGGGGTGGCCAAGATCATTGCAATGTGAGGTTAACTCAGGAAATCCCATGATATTATGATTTAAATATGTACATCTATTGTTGCGAGCTGCAGTACTCTGTCCCTGATAGCTATCAGGGATAGAGTACCGCAGCTAGCCACATTAGGTGCCACTAGCTAGACCTTATGGTGTTTGATTGAGTAACAAACTTGGCCACCAGGGGTGCGAACGGGACACTGGACCGGAAGTGCTAGGAAGTCTCCCAGGAATGGCCATATTGTGTATTTGCAAGCGACGCTTGCGTACGGACGTGTATCTGTGGCACACACGGCAATAAACGTAGTTGTCATTATTTATATACCAGTAGTGGATACAGAAAACACTCAAGGGGGGGGACGCAAAAGATATTTTGAACTACCTATACTTTTATCGCAATGAAAAATAATCAAGTTACACGCAAAATTTAAGAAAGTTTTATTTTAACTGATTGTACACGTATACAAGACAATGCCATCTTATGACATAAAAAAGTTAAAATTGTGGTTCTGCAATGTTCAGCAATGAAGGCGGCCCCGCAAGGGGGGCTTGTGCCCCCTGCACCCTCATATATATCCGTCACTGATATATATAAATAATGATACATGTGAAGGAGTATCACTGCTTGCTGTGTCCATGCCCTCAGGCAAGATTCATTAAAGTATTTCAGACTGTGGTACTTCATTTTTCTCTGTTGTCCTCATTCAGGGGAGATCCCTGTACAGCGTACATTAGATCAGCTCAAGTCAGGCCGTGACCTCCTGATAAGGTTTATGAAAATTATAAATGGGAAAATGTACAAAACTTGAATATGAGGATGTTGTTTCATGAGATTTACTGCAGTATATCAGTGTTTTACACAAATTACAAAATAGTATTTTAAATAGTTTTTCAAATACCCTAATCTAAGGTATTTTGCATTTAAAATACGTATAGAGCGGTATTTTGTATTACAAATACCTCCTTATGTAAATAATTTGCCATGCCCTGGCTGGTTGGGACTTGAGAGTGGGAGAGGCCACAGCAAGCGTGTAAAAAATAAATTTCATTTTTTGGGAAGGGCTTGAAGCAGTGATGTCATGGTGCCGGAACATCCTTCCATCTTTGGTTAACAAGAGACATAATATGAAGTCAGTCAGCCTAAAGACATAATTATCAATCGTAATTAACAACTTTTATCAATTTTGTTTCCTCAAAATTTCTAATATATACATTAGTAAACAAAACAAAAAAAATTGTGATAAAATTTAAATAATAACCTGTAATAAAAAGTAATATGTATTTCAATTGTAAAAAAGTTAAGGAAAATACGTTCCGGCTAATTTTTCCATGACGTCACTGGCTTGAGAATAAATAAGAGTTTGTGAATAAAACTAAATTGTTCCAGTGTAGTACTTAATGTCTTAATAAAATAAGAAAACTTTTTTATATTACTTTGTGGCCAGCTCTTTATCTTGTACTGGCGATTATTTTTTCTCTTGAAAGCTTGGTGTTGCTATTTTCTTCCCAATTTATCAAATCAAAATCAGCAAAAAAATTAGCAAATCTCCCTGCTGGCTATACCATGCATCCCAAACTATCCACTCTTTTTCCTCTCATGCTCTAAGGCCTCCTACCCTAGAGTATAGAGCATTTCAGGGTACTCTCTCCTTTATTATATTTCCCTGTGGCATGTATCCAGCCACTTCACCTAGAGCTTTCTCTGTTTCTTCTCTGACTTATATTACATTTACATATATAATATTACATTCTGATTGTCATACCTTATACATTAGTTTTTTTTTTGACGTTGTATCTGATGGGAAAGAATTTTCCGTTGACAATCTTTTTATTTTTATTTCTTTCTTTTTTGAGGACAGAAAGAGCTGAAGTGCACAAGCATCTTCATGGTGGAGTGAAGTTTGTAGACAGCTTGCCAGTCACTGCTGGTGGGAAACTGGACAGAACTGCTCTGCTAAAACAAGCCATTGCAGATTCATAATTTTGAAGGCGGAAGAGATTTTCTGAATTAATATTTAGTTTACTAGTTAACTAATTAATTGTTAGTTAATTAATAGTTATTTAATTACTTATGTATTGAATTATTAACTTTTATTTGAACTTACTTGAATTTTTCATCCTGAATAATCCCTGTGCAATTGTACCATATTATTGAAAATAACAATAGGGTGGTTTCCTATTATTTTTTTATTGCCTAAATCGTAAAATACGTACTCCTGGAGTACGTATTTCACGCTTTTAGATTTTTAAATGACGATATCTATTTTTCGCGATTAAATGAAAAGTGAAAAATTTCAAGCGCGTGAAAACACGACGCTTAAGTATGAATGTCGGGAAGTCTCTCCGGGTGACGTATTTCTGGTTCCCGTTGCCGCCCTGCGAGGTGACCTTGAGGCGAGTTGAGCGCTGATACGACGTAGGCTGCTAGCGGGTAGCTGAGTACCCTGCTGGCTGGTAGCGCTTGGCTTAAATAAGGATTATTAATAACTTATCAAACGAGGAAAACTTTCCGACCGTAGCCAGTTTTAATAAGTGATTGTTAAGACATGTTTCCCTGAGCTCTGCGCCTCATGCATGCATTGGTAACCTCAGACGATGTATAACTCCTATCCTCTCGTGTAGAAACTAGGTCCCTGTGACGTCACGTGGAGTGGCATCGCATGGGCGCCAATCTGGCCCTTTTCAAATGAGGATAAAAATGGACCATTGCCATTCGTCTAACCCGGTATTTCTAAAACCAAATAATTTGTATATTATGAATACACTAATGGTGGGTAACGAATCGCAATCAATGCCTTTCATTTTCTTAGATGAAGGAAACCACCCTATTGAATAAGCACCCAAGTTGAATAAATTGTGAACTACCAAAGCATATTTTGCTATCACTAAAAAAATCCCGAAACCAGACTTGAAAAAGGATCCTCATTTTAGAAGAAACCCTGGACTTCCTCACTTATATTCAAACCTGCCATATAGGGAACCAATGTAAGCAACTACACCCGTGCACGGAAGGCAAAACTATTTCCCAACAATGAAGTTTCCATTGGAGTGGGAACCCTACACTCTAGGCACTCAAAATGTCCTTGAATCTCAGCAAAAGATGGGTATTTTAACCAGGGTTGGCAAGTGAAACGAAACGAAAGTCAAAACCAGTAAAATTTCAATAGATTCATTCCAGAAATGAAATGGATTGAAACCCTGGGAGCTAAACTGAGGGTTGAAACGAAATTGTCAAAAGTTGAAACTACTTCGGGTGGAAACTTAACTAAAACTCAGGGACGAAACTAAACGTAGATAATATTTCGCACCGCAGGGATGACGTGCTTCACCTTCTAACAGCTTAGTTTCGACCCACACACCGAGTATGAAGTAATGAAGTTGAATGAAGTAGAGGTTTGTCCTACAACCTGTAGATGCATGGGGCAATCATATTTTTAACACTAACGGGAGAACGGTGAACACAAACTAGCCATTTGATTTTTTGGTTCAAGGTTTCAACCTCTCTACACGTATGTCAAACGTAATGGGTCGAAACTATTCCCTCTTATACCTCTCCATTCAACTTCTGAGATCGAAACATAAGCACGAGCTGTGGAGTTTCGATTAATTTAGTTTCGTTCGCGGGAGTAAAGTTTCTTCTCGGGTCGAAACTTAACTCCTTGGAGATTTTAATTTCGTTAAGTAACGAAACTAAAACTGGTCCTCTTATTTTCGTTACCCTCTGGGTCGAAAGGAAACGTTTTTGTTTCGTTTAACTTGCAAACCCTGATTTTAATATGCGCCATTTGGTAATTTGGGAGTCTCGTTGCAGCTACTATAGGTCACAAGCTCCCCAAGGCTCAAAAACTTCATCATAATGTGCCAATAGGCTTTTTACAAGCTTGAAACACAGTGTTTTTCTCCCTGGTAAATTAGACCCAAAGGAATCTGTTTTGCTTGAGGCTGAAGGATCTTGTTTTTCTTGATGAAAATTTTATTTCGGCAATGGATATTTTTATGAAAAAAAATAAATATTAGAAGGTTCATTAATACATATATTTTAAAATAGCACCCTATGCTTGGTGGTATATCAAGCATAGGGTGTTTTTTGTAAACATATTAGTGGTCCTTGGTGCATTTTTAAATATATATTAGTGAACCTTACAAAGTTTATCCTTTTATTCTTAAAAAGTAAAGCCTGAAGATAACAGTTAGATTTTTATTTTCTTTATTAAAAAGGTAGGTTCATATCAATGCAGAATGCATAGGAGAGCAAACAATGGGCGTCTAAGCAACTTCAAATCAACTTGTAGGTAAGTGCAGTGGCGTAACTATGATGAGGGGATGTATCCCCCCCCTCCCCCCCAAAGCATCTAAGAAATAAAAAAGTTCATTAAAAATATTGCCTAGTTTTGAAATATGAATAATAACTGCATCTATTTAAATTTTTAGTGCCAAAATGATGTAAAATGTATATTCAGGCATGTCATTTTTCAAAATTTTCACGTCCAAGGCTATCTCATCCCCCTCCAAAGCATATTCCTAGTTATGCCCCTGGGTAAGTGAATTACATTGAAATGGCAGCAATGCAAACATATTTCACCCTTCACAAACACATTACGAAGTAATTATGTACTTCATTTTTTACTCCTGTGAAAGTAGCTTCAAATTTAACCTTCAGTTTTACATTAAATATGCACTATTAAATATGTATGTGGCAAAATAATTTTTGCTGAAATTAACATCAATATAGTCATCTAGCTGGCCACAAGGCTTTGCTCAGGAAAGATAGTGCAGAGAAAAGAAGGAAATTTGGAATTCATGTTCACAAAGCAGTATTTTCAGGTGTGCTGAACAGCAAGCAATGGAAAAGAACGACTCCTATATGCTGCACACAGGATCAGCTTAAACTCAGCTGCACAATATTTTTCGCTATGTGTCCGTATCAGGGACGCCGACTTACAAAAAATATTGGGGGGGCCCAAACCGGAAATCTTTCCCTGGGAAATTTTAGAAGTAGTGAGTTTTAAGTTTTTTAAGCATTTTAGAAGAGTCGTATGATCAACATTAGAACACTGAGAACTCTAATCTCGATATCTGGACACTACGGGGAAAATCGACAAGCCTAACACTTTTTTCCTCACACCCATAACGAATTATTGAGGGGGCTCGGGCCCCCTCAAGCCCCATGGAGTCGGCGCCACTGGTCCGTATGTATATAGACCCAAAACTTCTTGTGAACTCATACCCCATCAAAATGGGTCGCACTAATTGTAAGTAAGAGGATTGATAGTAAGTGTAGTATCCTCTCAGTTATGTTTTCATTTTGATAGAGTAAAGAGGTGTGCCTACCCAGCAGGATGCACAACTACAGAAGTCGTATGGCATGACATGGCAGATGGTAATGAGAAAATGACTCAAAGAACGCGTCGGACGCAGCTGAAAGTGGAACTACAGTTTTGGAAAATTGAGAAGCACGCATGTTCTAATTTTTGTCGCAATCATTGCATCAGCAAAGAAACGTATGAAGCGAAAAAGACTAATAGAGAAACTCTTTCATTTATATAATATATAATATATTTGAAAATGAGTGGATCGAAGACTGCTATAATACACCCATACATCATAGGCAATATAACCAATTACAAGAGAACATCCTAATATATTTTACGACTCTAAGAGTTGGCTTCGAAGATGAGGTCTTTAGAGCGTATTTAGGGCACGAGGTTTAAAAATCGGTGAGATTTGAGGCTTGTATCTCCACGATGTGAACAACGCATCCCTGTATGTTGCACTGCTTGCCTTCAGCAGAAATTATTGGCGGGGGACTACCCACCCTACTCCACTATGTTGTGTTCACAATTAGCTACTTGGTATACATCAAAAGGAGGCAATAGGTGAGCGGTGCATTGCGAGAAGCTCGCCGTTAAAGTCGAGAATTAACAAACCCCAAAGCTGCAGAAGGCGAACCAAAAACAAAACATATTCTAATTATACCATATACGTAATTACCTCCTGACATAACATACGACACTCATAGCCGGCTTTGAAAATGTTCTTTTTAGAGCAAAACTGACGTTCCGGCGGCAAAAATTCGCGAGATTTTAGCGTCAATCTGCACGGGGAGAATAACATACAAGAAGGTATCCATGTAAGTTGCCCTACTTGACTTGAGCTGTTGCTGCTCGTGGACGACTACTCAACCTGCCCCCACAATGCTTTGCTTACGATTGGCTGGTGCGCTCTGCGAAATGGGGATAAATGGGGGAGGGGGGGGTGAATTACGACTACGAAGCCGCTGTTGGAGGGGCGATAACCCAGCCGTTCAATCGGTAGTCAACAAACTCATGAGATGCAGAGGGCGAGGAAAAACGTAAACAAATTCTAATGACACCATTTACGAGCATACCTCCTGACATAGCATACGACGCTAATAGTCGGCTTCGAAAATGCTTCTTTTTTAGAGCAAAATTTGCATTCCGGCGGCAAAAATTCGGGAGATTTTAGCATCAATATCCAAGGGGAGAATAACATACTAGAAGGTATCCATGTAAGTTGCCCTACTTGAATTGAGCTGTTGCTGTTCGTGGACGACTAGGTACTCAACCTGCCCCACATTGCTTTGCTTACCATTGGCTGGTGCGTTGCTCTGCGAAATGGGGATAAAGGGAGGGGGTGAATTACGACTATTCAGCCGTTCCGGTAGGGGTGATAACCCAGCTCTTCTATCGGCCGTCAACTGCCTTGAAAAGTGTGGTATGCAAGGAAAAACGTAAACAAATTCTAATTGTACCGTTAACGAGCATACCTCCTGATATACCATAAGACACTAATAGCTGCCGGCTTTGGAAAAACTCTTTTTAGAGCATAGCTGATTTCCCAGCGGCAAAAATAGGCTAGATTTGAGACTTGTTTCCCTACATCAAGAATTAAATACAGTTAGTATGGAACCTATGTTGCTTTGTATCTACGTGTTTCCTTGTTCTTAGGGAGATCTCGAAGTCAGTCAGGAACAAAACCAGCCAGCCTTTCAGCATCGTCTGCCAGATGAAAATGCTCACATGGTGATTTGTTGAGGGTCTTACCATGATTTTTGAGAGAAAGCTGATTATTCAGTGGTCTACTTATCAGGAATCTGTAGTTTTGATAAATTCGCAATTACATAGCAGCCATTGGTCTCCATCAGTGCCTGGTTTGCAATTTTTAAACCCAAAAAATACCTCCCCTTACATCAAGGATAATCAAAAAGTGGACATTGATTAGGCTAAGCAGGCTTTGGATGTTTTCCCCAATAAGGAATTTGTGCAGGCATGGCGTATTAACATTGGTTTGGCCCCATTGTAGAATGAATCCTTGGCTATTGTGCTTATCTGGACAATACAGGTCACTGAATGTCCCACAATAACCTGTAACAAATTAATGGAATTTTATTTAAAAACAACCATTTTTCCTTAAAACAATTTATGATGAAATTTATGTTAAAGAGATGAAAAAAACAACTTAAGGTGAAAAGTTAATAATCATGGTCACCATGGTAAGAGTACATAATTGAAAAGTAGTTCACATACATGAGTGGAAAGATGATTAGTAAGGCACATTTTAAGACATCATTAACATTGTTAAACAAAGCTGCTATGCTTGGAATCTATGTGTGTGGAGAAACTATGTCACCAGAATTGCTTAAAAATATTCTACAGACACTGTCACATAATCCTGATAAAGAGGGTGCCCCAACTTAAGAAATTCCATCGATGGAAGTTAGGGGTGCAGCTAAGAATTAAGGCTAGGGGAGGTTTTAGGCACAACTAGTACATGTGGGTGTGGGGGTATTGCATACCCACCAGGGTAAGCAGCAGTTTCGGGGGTCCTCCTCCAAAAGAATTTTAGGAATAATGGTTCAAAATGGCGAGCTTTGTAGCTTTCTGAGGAATATTTGATTAATCCTAACACTATTATATAAGTAATACTGATCCAAATAAGTAAAATGGATTGAATTTTAAAAAATTTCTGAGCTCTAGGGGGGGGGTTTCATCCCCCAAAACACCCCCTCGCTGCGCTGCTGATGGAAGTTATACAAATGAGTAGATGTTATTCTTGAAATTTAAGAGACATGCAAATAATAGCCAAAGGTTGACCAGTGTTATAAGCACAAGCACAAGCTATTCTTGGGAATTTCGAATATGATGGCTTCAGACATTTCCCAATCCAAGCTTTGAACTCTATGAAGCTTGATGAAGACTATTAATAAGGAAAAACTGAAGAACAGCCACTGGTTAATCATTATGGAGTCATCTGCTGGTATATGTATTCCACTCTGGCAAAATTGTTGGCTTGACACTTGGATTCATACCAAAGAACTCAAAATTCTCACTGAGTACTATAACAACTCCTATAATTACCCCACACAAATTTCAGGTTATGATGGCTGGTTATGAGGGTCAGCTCCATCACCGAAAAATTTTCTGTTATATGATTTTTCTGTTATTTCTGATTTCCTCTTATTGGCCATATTGAATGTTCTCTCATAGTTCTGGTTAATGGCTAGAGTGACAGATTAATAAACAGACTGTTAACAATATTAAAATAAAAAATAACATGAATTCAACATTAAAAACCTGTGTGCCCTTGTGCTGCCCCCACCTGGGACCAAAACGTGGAGTAAAATTCAGTTCAGGCGATATATATTCTACAAATTGTCATACATATCCATTAATACTCAGCACTTGTTTGTACAAAATGGTTACCTTGGAAAAGCTGCTTTGCCATGCAAAAGATAAGATCCATCCCCTTCAAAAGTCAGGCGTTTATAAAATAAAATGCAAGGATAGCAGAAAAGTGTACATTGGTCAGATTGTCCTGGAACTTTACTACCTGAATGAAGGAGCACAGAAAATGCTGGGAAAAAGGAGATATCACATCTCTCATGGTGAAACATCTCTTGAAGAGAAATATTCTTGTAATTTTGACCGAGAGATCACACACTGAAGAGAGGAAAGGCTGAAGACCAGACATGCTTGAAAATTGTGCCTTAATGTACCAATAAAAATTCATGGGCCACTCCCTACTACTTGCCATCCCCTTCCCCAAGTATTGTTCAATGTATACATTAATGATCTCTGCTCCTGCATTAGCAGTAAAATACGTTTATTTGCTGACGACGCTGTATTCTATTGCGAAATTACTGATCACTCTGACTATGAAATTCTATCATCAGCTTAAACAATGTTCATTTGTATAGCCAAGAGTGGGACTCGAACTTAATCTGAGCAAATGCATATCGGTACATTTCTTGCGGAATTCGTCCAACTATAACCATGTTTATGCTGTGGATGATATTAACGTAAAGGCAACAGACAAAGTGAAGTACCTGGGAGTTACGATAACCTCAAACCTCTCATGGGGGACACATGTAAGAAATATTTGCGGCATAGCCCTGAAGAAATTAGGATTCGTCAAGCGTATCGTGGGAAGATTTTTGGATGAGAAAGTAAAACAAAGGTGCTCTTTCGCACTCGTCCGACCACACCTTGAATATGCAGTGAGCGTATGGGATCCGGTGCAGAAAAACTTAATCCGTGAACTGAATAAAATACAAAGGAAGGCTGCACGTTTCGTCAAAAACTGCTATGGGCGTACAGACCACGTTACCCATATGTTAAACGAGCTAGGCTGGGTGCCACTGGAGACTTGGAGGCTGCATGCTAGGCTTATATTGCTTAAACAATTGAGAATGGATATCTTTAAGAGTGGCACAGAGAGCATAATATTAGAGCCAAACTATATTTCCAGGTCTGATAGAAGCGATGAATTAAGAGAGATGTTTTCCCGAACGGATAGATATGGGAATTTGTTTTTCCCCCGAACCATATAAAGGACTTTAATAAATGCTAGTCCCACCTTCTTAGAGCACTTCATTTTTTATGCGTAGACGGCTGGTGTCCTAACACCCCCTGCCACATGCCTTTTTGGCGGCTTGCGGGATATTATGTAGATGTAGTCGTAGAAGTGCACTACCCAATGACACATCTTCCCACTTCCTCAGCCTCCCCCGTCCACTCATCCGAACTGTATATAGCTTCCGATTTCAAGAATTTCACATTGTACTTGAAAATGACCTGACATTTGAAACGCATCATACATTATTGAATAAATTTCTGGAAATATGACCATTTTTGTTTTTGATTAAATATTGATTGCTATCAGACTGGACTATTCTAGGAAGAAATTATCGCAACTAAAGGAATGAGAAAAACTATTGAGGTCTAGGAAATTTTTGGGGACTACAGGCAACCACCAACTTTGCCAAGCTGGCACATCAAAAATTATTTTCAAATCTGAAACAAGATACCATGAGATGGGAAACAATCAGGAACTAAGAGAGACGACAATACTAGTTTGTTCTTTTACCCACAAGCTCCAGGTCAGGAACTTATTAATTTCTTATATTTTCCAGGAACTTCAGTTCCAGACTGTACCTGATTCATTCCAAATCAAATTTTAATGAAAACTTGTATGAAATTTTGAATAGGCTGGTTACCGGTATTGAGTGTTTGTGGTTATGACAATGCAGCTGTTCATGAAGGGGAGTGAGAATAACTGCATATTGTTTTGATGTGCGTGTTGTGTATGCAATAACAGAGGGAAGGTGAGACAAACAAGAGGGAAAGGAACAAGAAGGTAAATGGAATGTATAATGCTTACCGATAGGGTGCAGAAGGCCTTAGAGAGAATACGACACAAATGCTTACAATTAGTAAGGGAGGAAGGCAACAGGATTTATGGGTATAACGAACAATTGCTGTGCTTCAGCCAAACTAAAAAAAATATAGCATGTGGAATTGGAGACTAGAGTGTGTGAAGAGTAATATGATGACTTTTCCATTTTATTCTATTTTAATCAACAATTCGATTAAATGATAAAAATGACATAAAAAATTACGTGTCTCCCTTTTGAAGCTCAAAATAGTCCTCAAATTTTAATTATTTTATACTTCCCACATGACATCATTTGAATGCTGGCCCTCTACTTTCGTCACTAAATTGCTCACCTTTCAAAAACCCATATTTTTTTCAATGACCCTAGCAGCGCTGCTGCATGTTCAGGTGTATTAATTCTTAAAGATAATTCAAGAATTATATAGATTCTCAGAGATAATTTTTAAAAATACACCAGAAAAAGTTTATGAAAATTAATAAAAAAGTGTTTGGTTAATGGCAACATAGAAACCTAGAAAAATTATGAACAAACCTGACGTGGTAAATAAAACGCATACATTTGAAATGTACTACAGATTTTGAAGGAATGATATAGAAGTGAACAAATAAGATTCGGATCACAACGAACGAGATAGGTGATTCAAAATTTCCCGGGAGCGCGGCGGCTGATTGTGACAATTGACAAAAGATATCCGTCAATAATAATTCTTCACAGGCGGAATCGGTGAAAGTTATTGTAATTGATCCTTAAACTTACAGTAAATAATCAATTTTTACTGTATTTGGTGCAATATTGCCCTTCGGTGAACCAGCAAGAGAAAATGTAAGTACTCATGCGCGATTGGCATTTAAAATAACATAATAATGAACATCGCTGACCTATGGTGTAGTAACAATTTATGAACATGCCGTGCTAATGTCTATTCATGGCATTTGTCCTATCGCCCAACCCCTATATCCTTATTAGTCCCACGCGCATTTCTCACATGCGTATTCTTATATAGGATTAATTCATTATATTCCAGTAGTAACTCCCGCTGTTATTCCTCACCTCCTGATTCACTATGCATCCAGATTTATCGCCTCATTTACATACCGAGGAGTGCAATTTATTGATTAATGAGCTGAAGGCTTGCCATGAAGAGGTGATTTATTTTTATTTAAATGTGTCTATCTTCCCGTGTGCTTTTATCCCTGCTGTTGGTCGTTGTCATCAACCATATCGTTTAGCCCCATGTTAAGGATCGAGCTAGAGATGTTTATTTCTTTTGCTATTATTTGGAACAAATGTTTGATGCTCTTGCTTGTTTTCTTTTTAACAATTACTGGTAATTCTGATCTAGCATGTGATTTTTAATTTTATGATGAATATGCAATTTTCGTGAACTTAGGTTGAGGCGAGTCTCATTGTCAGTGAACCTATGACCCTCGCATCGCTCTTGTTTTTTTGCTGTGGTTCCACTTGATGTGCGATCGTGCCTTTTCATTTAAATCATTAGAAGACGATGTTGACCCTATTTCAGTGGCGTAGCGAGGGGGGGTCCAGGGAGTTCGAACCCCCCCGAAATGTAAAAAAACAATACTTTGTCTCATAAAAGAAAACAAAATATTGGAAAATCATGAGTACGCACAAGGGCGTACCCAGGATCAAAACTAGGGGGAGGGGGCAAGCCATGGTTGTTTTAGTTATAGGTAAGATTTAAGTATGGAAAAGCTGAATGAAACCAGCATTTCAAGGAAACTGTAACAGATCTTTATTAGTTTTTAAAATTATTTGCTTGAAAAAATATTATTTTCCTTAAAGAAATCTGCGATTTTTTCTTCTAGGGGCAGCTGCCCCCTACTACCCCTCACTGGGCACGCCCTTGAATGTGCAAATGATTCTGTGAAAAATGAAGTTTTTTGAACAATGAAAAGTGTTGAAATTAGTTTGAAACCCTTTACTTAGTACCGCTTTTGAAAAATTTCCACCCTGGTTTTTGACCCCCCCCCCGGAACAAAATTCCTGGCTACGCCACTGCCCCATTCCATCCATTGCAAATGATATGCCTCACCCCATCAGAAATGATTGCTTATCGTTTTAAATATTTGATTTCATATGCACTGAATGACTAAGAATTCATTCTCTTCTCTACTAGAATAAATTCCGGAAGTTCCTAGGTGTTTGTAATGATCTTGACAAGAAATTAACGGACTGCTTGCGGAAAGAGGTAAGTTATGTGAGAATAAGTGCCTGATCACACTGTAGTAATCTTTTAAAATGCTGATCGCATTGTTTATCTCTCCTTTCAGAGGCAAGCCAACCGGCAGGCTAACTACGAAAAGTCCAAGAGGCGACAACAACTTCTAAAGGAAACACTGGAGAAAGAAAAGCTAGAATAGATTCATTTAATTCATAATGGAGGCAGGTGTGCTAGGAACCAGACAGACAGAGTATATTGCTCCTCCTATCGAAAAGAGTGGAGAGAAGCATGAAGAATATTCTACTGTCACAGAGAGGTATTACACGCCTCGATTTGCTGTCAATGTAGTCGAGAAAGAAGATGACTTTTGTGTTCTTTTCCACTCCAACAAAATATGTGTAATTACTCTGGCACCATCCCATCCAATATTGAGGCTTAAAAAGGAAGTAGTGGATATCAGTTTCCAAGTTTCAACTAAGGTGGATAGGTCCCAGAACAAGGTCTCGGGGAAAGGAAAGAAGGGAGCGCAAATACTCCATCCAAATTCTGCTCTGTGCATAGTGAAGTGCTCAGATAACTCCAAGTATACTTTGTACAGTTGTGTGCAAGGTAAATTAGTTGAAGTAAATGAGAATTTAATGGAAAAGCCGTCTCTCTTAGTAAGTAAACCTTCATCTAGTGGTTATATAGCTATCATTTTACCGAATTTACTCAAGAGTAAACAGCAAAAGGATGAACTTCTAACACCAGAAAAGTATGAGGAATACCTCTTAACCCATAATTCTGCATGTGAAAGCAAAGAATAAATTATTTTGTAAATTTTACAGCATTTTATTTACATACATCATCAATCTCTTCATAGAAGATAAAAGTCATTTAATAAACACCAATTGCACCTCAACAGTGAAAAATAATTCTACAAAACTTTAATACTCTAAGACAAAGCTTTTATATGACCTTTCGCCATGTCTTCAATGGTCTTGGACCGTGAAAGTTGAGTTTTTTCTTTTTCTTTGGTTTCATCCTTCAGAAGTGTACCTAGAACTATTCCAAGGAAGAGTATCAAGCCGACTCGTTGGTTGGAAATGAATTTTTTTGAACAATCTGCTGGATTGTTGATATCCAATGTCAGCAGCTGCAAAACAATATATCACAGCTTTCATCACCAATTGAATAAAGGATAAATTAGATTACATAATACCTAAGTCTTTATTACATTTCTTAAAGTTAAAGATTGTAAATTGTAGAATTTTCATCCACTTTATTATACATAGTTGCAGCAAACTTTGAGCAACTTTTAAGGTAAGATTATGCTGTAAGAAAATAAATTTAAACAGGATATGGATTCCATTATCCTTGCTACTGGATCAATTATCACATGAATATCATAGGCATCATCATTCATTGGGGGCTACATAATCTCTATGACAATAGTTAATTCACTTGATGACTGCATCATCACAACAAACGATTTGATGACTTTGCTATTTATATAACTGACCTAACGAGAATATGGTTAGAGGAACAAAAATGCTAAGGTGCAGCAGCTAACTTGATTCAAGGGATCAAAATGTTTTTCCTTCTCAATTGCATGAGGTTAATCAACAAACAAGGGCATTATTTGCTAGCAATAATAGTTCTATGCAAGTTGATGTTTCAACATAGGATGGGCTGACATCAAAAGGGACCGGGGTATTCGCAGATATTAATCAGTGGCATCAGATAATAGTCAGTGGCATAACTATAAATATGCTTTGGGGGCTGGGAGGAATGGGATGGCAAACCCCTTCCAAGGCAACAGGGGGTCCGGGAAAATTTTTGAAATTGAATGAAATGCCTGGATATTCATTTTACATCATTTTGGCACTAAAAATTTTACTTTAAGCAAATGCAGTTATTAAATTTCAAAACTAGACAATAGTTTTTAATGACTTTTTTATGAGGCCTTGGTGGGGATCTATCCCTTCATCCTCCCCCGATAGTTATGCCACTGTATTCAGTACAGACCACATCCTCTAAAACGGTGACTTAAAAGTGGGGACAGATTACCAGTTGGGTTTTTAACTTACTGTGCATGCACAGTTTAGGCTTCTAAGCATACATCATTGCTATTAAAGACAGTCATATTTGAGAGAAAGATCTTCAGGCAACAAGGACAAGTAATTCTGTTTATAATTATTATATCTGGTAAATCTGAGTTCTGCTGTTCAAAGAATTACCTGCTTTGCAAGATGACTTCCAACTATGGCTACAGCAATGTAGTATGGCAACGTTTGATTACACTGCATTCCAGCAGTGACAAGACCTGCTATCATTGTTGTTCCAAAACCACTCAACCAATACTTGGTATTTTCCCCAAATTTGATTGCCGTTGACTTAATTCCTAGCAGAATATCATCAGCTTTGTCCTGAAAGTAATCAAAACACCTCATCAAACATTACTAAAAATCATATCAATGATAAATATGTAATCCATTAGCTCATTCATCAAACATTGGATAAAATTAGCTACAATGGGTGCTTTGCTCATAGAAGGAAATTAAAGTACAGATGAGTGGCTGCTTCCACTTTTTAGTAGGATCTGATTTTTCATTCCTGGCATTGATTCTCGATTATTGATTATTCTCTTTTAATTGCTTAGTGTTTAAAAGCTACTGTGAAAGTATGGAAAATAATGTGATGGCTAAGTATGAATGCTGGGAAAAGTCCCGTGTGACGTCGTTCTGGTTCCCGCTGCCGCCCTGTGAGGTGACCTTGAGGCGAGGCTCTGAGCGCTGATACGACTCAGGATGCTAGCAGGTAGCAGAGTACCATGCTAGTTGGTAGCACTTGGCTTAAATAAGGATTATTAATACCTTATCAAACGAGGAAATCTTTTCGACCTTAGCCAGTTTTAATAGGTGATTATTAAGACATGTTTCCCTGAGCTCTGTGCCTCATGCATGCATTGGTAACCTCAAACGATGTACAACTCCTATCTTCTCCTATAGAAACTAGGTCCCTGTGACGTCACATGGAGTGGCATCGCATGGGTGCCAATCTGGCCTTTTTCAAATGAGGATAAAATTGACCATTGCCATTCGTCTAAACCGGTATTTCTAAAACCAAATAATTTGTATATTATGAATACACTAATGGTGGGTAACAAATCGCAATCAATGCCTTTCGTTTTCTTTGATGAAGGAAACTACCCTATTGGGTAAAGTCCGTGCCTATTCACCCTGACACTGATTTGATTACAACATTCCCAAATTCAAATTCCCTGACAAAATCTTAATTTACCCCGACTCTTTCATAACATTTTGAAGAGTGATAGTAAATGAAATACAATATTGTTAAATTATATTTAAATTTTTAAAAGCATTTCTTTACAATGAATCTGTAGAACAATAGTAACTTGTAAACTTGATTTCATTCAAATGAAGGAGAAAATATGGCATTTCAAATTTAAGTTGACCCATCGAACAAAAAATATTAACAATGAAAACATAAAATAATAACTCTTAATTTACTTTTATAACTTAATTGCAGTCAAAAAAGGAATGTGTAGACCCCGAATTTCTGAAGGCAAATTTACCACATCTTTCCAGACGAAAGACCCAAGCCCTCAGCCAGCTCACGGTATGGCTGGTCTTTAGAGTTGCTCCTAATATCACAAATTTTCACTGGTGCCATGAACGAGACTTTTTCCAGATTGACTAAGATGCATGGTGTCCTAACTCCCTGACTACTTGACTATTCAGGTGGTTTGCACTGTAGTATATAGATGTAGAAGAATGAGGGAATAGATAGACAATAAAAGATTCAAGCATATAATATCCCTATTCATTTGTGTTATAGCTAGGGCTATGTGTTTCTAATTTTGATATTTTTTTATTGAAGAGCTTAGCCAAAGTGGGATGTGGTATAACATTGACTACGGTTTACGAATGTAACTATATATATTCAGCATGATAAATTTTTCCAATTGACTCTTTACTACATATGTATTTCAGTACCAATGAGGGAAAGCTCAAGAACCTTAGCAACAACTGTAATCATCCCAAAAGTGCATTCCCATGAAAAGAAAACCTTACACATTTGAATTGTTGACCACATATTTTTAATTCTATAATGCAATGAATGACTTACATTATGATACAAATTTTATCAATATAATCAATTGCATCACTTGGTACTTTGTGTACACCACCTCAAACAAGGTGTGTTGATTTAATTTACCTGTATTTTCTAACGATGATCATACCTGATGTGCATAAATTGTGTCATACACAATAGTCCAGCATATTCCTGAGATATAAAGGGGCAGGCACATTGCCCAATCACAAGATCCCTGAACTGCAGAGCACCCCAGCAAAGCTCCCCAGTTGAAGGTCATGCCCAAAATCAGCTGAGGCCAATGCGTCACCCTCTTCATGAGGGGATATATTACCACCAGACCTGGGTAAGAATTAGAAGTAGCCAAATGAAAATAGAAAGAAATGACTGAAAATAAATGCAGATACATCCTGGAAAATTACATGTAGTAGGGCTGTTGGGGAAGTAACCTGTTTTTTTTTTAATAAATAAAACACCAAAGTAGATTAAAAAATTTAATGCATACGTCTTAAAAGTACGAATTTCCTTTACTTTTCAACATAATTTCCATGAACATTTAGGCACTTATCATACCTATAAACTAACTTTGAAATTCCTGCTGCAAAAAAATCTCCCACATGTACCTTTAGCCATCCGCTGACCGTATCTTAGTGCACTTCATCATTCTCAAATCGCAGGGAGCCAAGTCATTTCTTTATATGAATTAGCCCATTCCAGAACAACTCCTTCACTCATAATATTTGAGCTATATCCAGCACAAAGTTCCCTATGAATTTCTGCTGTTGACTATTGTTCAGTTGTGAACAATCGAATAACAGCATGCACTTCACACTTGGCAGGATTTTCTATTGCAGCACACATTTTGACAAGCTACCAAAAAACAACTAGCGCTCAGACGACTTTCACTCTATCATGACTGTATGCCGACTGACCTGCCGTGCGTGCCGATGCAACAGTGGCAGCACTACCCCCTCCACTTTTAACACAGTGAGCAAAAGGAGGTTACTCTCCGAACAGCCCTCATACATTAACCCATTGCGGTCCAACGTCGAGGCTGGCTCGACAGGCCTGGTGCAAACATCACGTCTATCATCAAGTTGAGCTCAACATCCCAAGGTTATATGAGGGGATTATACAAGGGCAATGTTTCAAGAGATGTCACACATATATGATTATTAAATAATTAACTATTTAATTGAACCTATAGCATAATATTACAGTCTGGAATTGGAAGTTTACTTGGGTGGCAAAGGGTTAAAAAAGTTATGTTTTGTCAACGGGAAAAATTTACCATCGCATAATTTGGCAAAAAAAGTCCCATGAAATATGGATTCAAATCCTGCCTGGGAGTAGTTCAATACTCCCCAACATGATCATTATCATTGTCCTTCATTTCTGGTGATTACCATGTGATTGCTGAGGTGAAGACAACAGTTTCACTGGCACTACTGCTATCGTCTTTAGGTCGAAGATACAGAAACTGTTGTCTTCGCCCCAGTAGCCAACACCGTAGTAACTGGCAATGAAGAAATTCATCACACACTGCGGAAATCTCTGTCCTCATTATCATTGTCCATTAATACATTGTGTGCAATACGCATGAGTTGCATAGAGAAAATAAATTATTTACTTTCATACACTAAGACAGAAGTGCATGTATGTACTTACAAACATAAACCAATTTTAGTTTTGAAATCATTCAGTAAAATCACTTAGGCAGCCTTTAACCATAAACACACAGCATGATGACTCGACTCATGAAAATTCTGTTAAAAGATAGTCAAAAGAATACTATGTCAGAGTCCTTTACTACATACGCATTTGTTAGAGTTTTGACATGTATCTGCCAATAAACATCCAGTTAAGGATTTTTTTAATAAGGTAGTACATTATTCATTCAAGTTGAAAGAATGCCTATTTAACTAAAAGAGTGAAAAAAAAACAGCTTGCAAACATCAAAACTTGTGATACAGAGGAACCGTGAACCTATTAATTTAAAAAGCCTGAATATGTCCTATTGTAGTGATTAACTTTCCTAAGTAATTGGTGAATTTATATTAATTTATTTTAAGTAGTTAAAAATTCTCATACTCTGCATGAGAGAAATGTTTAATTTAACTGACACAGGGCAGAGGAAAACTTTTGAGGAATTACAATAAATTGAAGATGATATTAAATAATTGTAAACAAGAAAGATTTCCAAAAATATAATGGCAAAAATACTCTTCACATAAAAATAAAAAAAACAGAGTTATGCCAAAGGCCAAGGAATACTTAAATTATAATTTTACTGCTCACGACAGACCACGCTTAAAAATTAGTAATATATTGAGCAGTGAAAAACAATTCAATGTCCAATGCATTGAATTTTCTCTTTCACTACATCTCATTTGCTTTCAAGAACTCATAACATCAGTTATGTTCATTAACTTAGATCATAACATAAATGAGAATCTCTTACAGAAAATTCAGCAATATATTATGTCAGAAAATGTGCTATCTTGAAAAATGTGATTGTCTACCTAAATAATCATGCAATTATTATTGTGTGTGCTATGATTGTAAGGTGAAAACCAAATTGTGAAAGAACACAGAAATCTTAGATTCTGCTGGCATATTAAAATGCAAGTAATCACCCCAATTTATATTTACCTAAGGAACTGGCTCCAAGCATGACACTATACCAGTTGAGTTGCAACAGAATCAAAAGACCCAAACCAAGTTGACCAGCGAGGAAAACAAGAGCATCAGACTGCGAGAGAGCACCAATGACTAGAGGCCTATTTTTACTTCGGTGAACCTGAAATATTGAAGGAACAGAAATAGTGAGACCAGACAACATTAGATTTTAGCCATCTAAATTGAAAGTGGAAAAATCTTTAATGGACCTTCAACCACATAGTGATTACACATCAGTATCTTTAGTGCAGTAATAAAGACAGGTCTATCATGAGAACAGGTGACCTATCCAGAGAAAATTCATCCAAATTAAGCCAAAAATAATATGAAAACTCTCATCAGACATAAAATTATCACTTTTCATCTATTATACCATCAAATAACTTCTCAGGTCAGGCATAGACTTTTCAGACTAAAAGCAAACATCATAAAAAAGATGTAGCACCAATTGACAAAGATCTGGCAACAAAATTACTCATTAAAGGATAGTTCATAAACCCAGCAAAAATAGATGCATAGGCATGCAACTTTCTGCAATAGGATTACTAATAACGGCATTTAAATATTTCATGAGGGAGTAACGCAAGATTTGAGAAATCATTATGATTACGTACCAAATTATCATATTCAATATGAGTAGTACTGTTACCTCAGAGTTACAGAGAGATAATAAGCTTCTGTATCACAAAACATAGGGATCGCCAATTTGGTATGTTATTGATATAGTAGATAAGATCTCATCCATTCATAATAGTTTATCGCGACCTATTTGTGTAAACAATTCACTTGCAGCCACGAATGAAAGAGTACCCATTAGTGTGGGGAAACCTTTAAGGCGATTTATGAATAAAAACGGCAACGGCAAGAATTGCAAGGAAATTGAGAGATATGTAAATATATCCAAATATACATAAAATATTGACAAATCAAGATTCGACAAGATCGCCAACAAGAATCTAATCAAGTAGAAAGAACAAGATCACCTTTTCATCTATGTCCTTATCCCACATGTCATTTATGGTGCATCCAGCACCCCTCATGACTACAGCACCCGCACCAAACAATGCCAGCATGTAGAGATCAGGAAGAGA
Organism: Ischnura elegans; assembly: GCF_921293095.1. Classification (NCBI taxonomy): domain Eukaryota; kingdom Metazoa; phylum Arthropoda; class Insecta; order Odonata; family Coenagrionidae; genus Ischnura; species Ischnura elegans. The sequence continues at coordinate 66,099,487 of NC_060252.1, forward strand.
ACCAGGCATCGCACTCATGGCGATGCTCCATCCACAAGGCCAAAACAACAACCATGTTCCTAAAAGTACGCAATTTGAAAGAGAAATCACCACCAATAGAAAATGAAACGGAAGAAACAGAGTCCTTATAATCAAATGCAATACCTATAGGCCTGTCCAGCCTCATCAGTTTCATGTACGGTTGCAATTGGTGAGGTGCACTGTTCACAACTTGCTCCGCTAATCCAACAAATTTGGGCTCCTTAGATTCGGTTTTAAAACCCACTTGTATATGGTTTGACGTGTCACAATACCGCAAGATACCACGCTTATACTGACGATCATTGTAGAATGAGGTAGTTCTTAACACAGTGCTATAAAACTTTGGACCATTAACATCTATACTTCCTTGGCAACTTTTCCTAAGTTTATTCCAGCTACTGCTACTAAAAAGGCGTTGGATGATAACTAATTTGTGCCTGGAACATAAATTACTCTGTTTCCAACATGATAAAAGGATTTTCATCCTCGGTTAAATGTTTGCACCGGAACCCTAATATTTCAGACTGCAAAAGAACCAGAAATACAGGCTTAACATTACTTAAAGGTGCAGCTGTTAACCGGCTTTATATTCAACACAAAATGCTAGCATCTTACCAAAATGCTGTGTTAACTCCCCGAGAAAAAGGGCATTTTTGTCCACAATACGCACCAAAATCATTTCATTTTCGCTGTTACTTTCATGCGGTCAAGGACAAATAACAGTCAAAATTCGCTACTCCCACGATCAATTTGATGACTTTTATCACTTCTTTGTTGTGATGATAGTGATTATATCCCTAGAGCTTCCATTATGTCAGCAACAGCTCACCACTGTATGTTGATCTTACTTCTGAATTAAAAGTACTAACTTTCAGGCATTATACGTCATAATATATTTATGTAAGCATCGCGATTAAAAAATATGACGAATCATTTACGACGTCGTTCAAGGCCCAATATAATTAATGTGTCTTTTCCTCCATAGATGACGCAACCAAACCTATTTCTTCCGTAGTAGTATTTGTTTTAACCAGTAGGTGACACGAAAAGCGTTTTCGTCGGTTTCTGGCGCCTTTTTGAAATCATTAGTTATTGGATATGTACATCCAGAGTCGTAGTTGTTTTGGAAAAATCTCCACATCACGCTTAAAATTAAATATTTGATAGTCAAATACAATATTTTCACCATATTATCAACTCAATTATTAGGATATGAATTCAAAAAAGTAAAGCTTTTTATTACTCGTAAGTAGTGATGGGCATTTTGCGAATGAGTCAGTTCAAATGTGCGACTCAGCAGATAGAGCTGTGGCGAGAGAAGTTAGCTCCATGCGCACACGACTCCCTTCCCGCACAATGTGCGATGAAATAGTGCGAGGCGAAGTCCAGACTCCCAGCGCTCACGACTCCCTCAGCGCACAATGTGCGGATTGGAGTCGTGTGCGGTGGAAGTCGGACTCCATGGGCACACGACTCCTTTCGCGCACACTGTGCGTGTTGGAGTCATTTTCTGAGTATAACTCTAATGAATCTCACATCACCCTTATTGTAATTCTCTCTCCTGCATGTTTCATGCATCGTGAAAGAAAAATGGTGGAAGATGCTTATGTAAAAGTTTTCGACAACGGCAAATTTAGGAAAATGATACGAGACAAAAATGAAGATTTGTTCTAACACAAACAACTAAGATTAATCGATGAAATTAATTATGAATTGTTAACATGATCCTGTAGTTTCGGAGAGAATATTTTGTTACTCAGAATTTTTAACATTGCCGTCATCTCTAAGAACAGGGGACGGAAAATATTTTCCGTGAAAGATATAACATCGGCAGAAGTGGTTCCTCAGTTTTTCACGGCGCGGTGCCGTGAACGGCGGCCGGCGAAAAGCTGTCCCGTCTGAAAGGGGCTTATCACCTGTGAAGGCCGTTTTAGACGGGGCACAGAATTGCGCAGGTTAGAGCTGCATTAATTTCTAAAATGGCGCGGAATTGCGCGAATGCATGAACGAAATTAGAACAGGGTCAATTTTGCCGTCTCGCATCCACGCATTCTCGCATGTGTTCTAGCAATTCACCGCTTTACACGACGCAATTTTGATTGCGCCTTCGCACGTACGTCAGATTACGCAATTCCGGGTACCGTGTAAAACGGCCTTTAAAACTTGTGACTATGCAATACGTGATTGATTTGAAAACAATTTTTCAAATTGTGATCTAGGAAATGTTGCATTTTAAATTTTAGCTCAGAAATCCCCCCCTCACCACCTTCCCCTCTTCCCCTTTCTTCCTCTCCCCTCTTCCCCCTCCCCTCAACCCAGAAGCGCTTTGCTGAGGCGCACTGTGCAAGCGGCTCTCTGGAGTGTGCTATGAGCGGAGGGAGAGAGCGGAGCTCCGTAAAAAGAGTCGTTTATGCCATCACTACTCGGAAGTAATTTGAACGAATGTAAATACGGGAGAGTTAAAAATCTAGAACAGGTCAAAAATCTTGCTTTACTAAATGTCTACGCGAGTACTATTGAACACTTTATTCTAAGCCAGTCATGACTTCGTTAACTCACTTAGTGATTGAACACGAAGGTCGGTTTGGATTGGTGAGGGTAGGGCAAACTCCGAACTAAGCCACAAGCCACTTCAAACTTCGAGGATTTCGTTATATATATATATATATATATTATCACATAATAGAGTAAAGTAAAATCTGATGCTTCAACCGAGTACATAATAATAGAACATATATATATATAATAGGCTTTTGAACATAATAGAGTAGTTTCCTTCATCAAAGAAAACGAAAGGCATTGATTGCGATTCGTTACCCACCATTAGTGTATTCATAATATATAAACTATTTGGTTTTAGAAATACCGGTTTAGACGAATGGCAAGGGTCAATTTTATCCTCATTACAAAAAGGCAAGATTGGCGCCAATGCGATGCCACTCCACGTGACGTCACAAGGACCTAGTTTCTATACGAGTAGATAGGAGTTTTACATCGTCTGAGGTTACCAATGCATGCATGAGGCACAGAGCTCAGGGAAACATGCCTTAATAATCACCTATTTAAACTGGGTAAGGTCGGAAGGTTTTCTTCGTTTGGTAAGGTATTAATAATCCTTATTTAAGCCAAGCGCTACCAGTTAGCATGATACTCTGCTACCTGCAAGCATCCTGCGTCGTATCAGCGCTCAGAGCCTCGCCCCAAGGTCACCTCACTTGCGGCAGCGGGAACCAGAACGACGTCACTCGGAGATTTCCCGGCATTCATACTTAGGCGTCGCGTTTTCGCGCGCTTGAAAATTTTCACTTTTCATTTAATCGCGAAAAATAGATATCGTCATTTAAAAATCTAAAAGCGTGAAATACGTACTTCAGGAGTAATAATCTTTCGATTAAGGCAATAAAAAAATAAAAGGGAACCACCCTATTACGGAATGAGATGAAAATCCATGGACCTCTGAGCAAAGAAGACAAGTGCAGGGAAAGCGATGGAGAAAACAGGAATCTATATTATCACCGAGATATCACAAGCGAGAGAGTTTCCGGAAGACTTATCTGGAAAAATCCTTAAAAAGGAAGAGGGATGTCTCTTGAAGCGTGGAAATAGAGAATAAGATAAATTGGGAAGATTCCATCTAGGATGCGGAATAAAAATGCGAAAATTAAGTGTTATTTAAGAATGAATATTTTAACCCATTATAACCCAATGTTGCTTATAAGTAACATGAAAATATATAAATTTTCAGCTCAATTCAGGGAAGATTTAAAATACGTGTTCTCTTGTGCTGTAAATTTTAATGGCGAAATATTTACCTGCCACGATAATTATGATCGAGTAGAAAATTATCACATTTTTGAAATGAGAAGTCTTGAAATTTAATTTCTCCCAGAAGCAGCTCTGGGTTAGACAGGGTTGAGAATACGAAATAAATGGTTCATTTAACAACCCTATTATAGCTATGCAATCAATAATGATCCTTCCAGAAAATGGAGAAACGTGAATTGGAGACTTTAATCTATTCCTCTGTCCGAGCGTGACCACCAGAAAATTGGAACATCATATTCTTATGAATGTAAATCGCCCCAAAACGCGTGCTGAAATGAAAAGGTCACCTTCCTAAACTAACCCTGAAAAGTGAAACTGGATTTGAAAAAGCTTTGATTATTCATGAATTTGCAATTAAATGTGCTCCTTTCCCTCTAACTTTCTCCGTGTTTCGAAGCTGAATTTTTGTAGTTGAAGCTGTTTTGGCTGAATTAATTATTCGGAGAGTGAGTCAGCTGCTTTCATCTTTCTGCTCAAGCACTACGAAATAAAGAGGACTCGACTGTGACTTTTAATTGCAAGAGGCAGTTACTCCAATTTGCATGGCATAAAGACGATGGAGACCGGGTTGAAGGATCTTGAATAACGGAATAGCTTTCACGTTAAATGAATTCATCTATAATTTAAAAAATGAAGCTATTATGCCATTTTTCCACCCCGTTCGTATCAGCCGACCCGTAGATATATATCGTATTTTTTAAAGCACCAATCGGCGTAAACCGCGGCTATGTTTCTATCCACAGCTGAATAGCGTGGTTTACATTCAGCTGTGGTTAGAAAATTGAGTTGATAGAAAATTGATTTGCAACAAATTTAATGCCTACACAGTCTCCACCTGGGGTCAAATATGATCCCACTCAGAAAAAATAATCCCATCGATGAACAGCTGAAAAATGTAATATCCAAATGTTATGGATATAAAAACGAAATTTGCAGGAAGGCATATCTGTAACATGGTAATATTCTCTCAATTCAATAAAAAATTGCAAGCGTTTTATCAACCTTAGGGTCAAAAAAGACCCCAGGTGGAGTCGGTGGGTTAAGTAATACGATGTGGAAACGCTAATTTAATCGCTCATTATCTCTCTTCTCATTCCAATATTTCATTGCTGTTAAAAGTTTTTCAATAGGGTGGTTTCCTATTATTTTTTTATTGCCTTAATCGAAAGATTATTACTCCTGGAGTACGTATTTCACGCTTTTAGATTTTTAAATGGCGATATCTATTTTTCGCGATTAAATGGCTTGCATGGAGTATTTAAGAAGTCCCCTTCCCCTCCCCTTTTTTCATGTTCTCCCCTCTTCTGCTCACAATAAGGCCGACTCCATTTCATTCAATCTAAAAACCCTATGCTTTTCCTTCTTACCCTAAGTTCTACCCTTTAAAGGTCTGGGTTCGCTGGGGCGTCCCGCGGCTGCGTCCGACTGCCGCGGCTGGCCGCCACTGACTCATTGTATGTACTACACACTACACTAATCGAGGCGGCTCGGCCGTCGCGTTCAACGACTGGCCGCCGACGGCTGCGGCCCGACTGATCGTGAGGCAGTAGAGTATGTTATCGGCTAAGAGTAGCTTAGTAATTACTGAGGTTAAATCAAAATAAATTTCATCAAATAAAATAATCGAAGAAGATAACAACGAGAGTAAAAAAATCACACTTAAATTTGAAATTTGGGTAGTATTGCGAATTGCTGTAACGAGTTTTCAAAAGTAGCAAGTTTTTCTTAACTCTGTTTTCAACGGCTTCTACGGTTTGTTTATCCTTTTACTGTCAAAGTAGCCAATTGATATATTCGACGCATCGACTATTCCGGTTTTAATATTATCCCATCCTTCCTCTACATTCTGTTCTCGTATCACCTATCTCCCGGATTCTATTTTCGTCTAGTCCCCGGTATCCTCTCCTCATAACCCACTTCGGAGCCATTTCCATTGTATTTTGTTTTCCATTTCCTCGCCTTCCTAACTTTCATATGTCTTTTAAATCTTACGTGTAAGCACTAGATTGTCATCTGAATCCTCATCCGCCGCAGAAAAGCTACGCGAGTTTTTCACACTCCTCCTTAACATCCAGGGGCAGATCCAGGATTTTTTTCTGGGGGAGCACAAGGGAATGACAGGTCTTCTCATATTTGAGTTTAAAAACAAAGAGCTTTCTCTCCCCTGTCGTTTCGCATTCCTAATCCAAATTCTCCTACTTTCATCCCTCAATTCCCCAACTGAGGTCTTCCAGTCCGCCATCACTTCTAGATTTTTCTTACCCGGTGTTTCCCTATTATTTTCACAGGCTGTTCATACACCTCATCTACTTCTATCTCCCTGTCATTGCTAGTGGGCACGTAGACTTGAACCTTCTCAAGGTTGGTGGGTCGCGACTCAATTTCTGTCTCCAGAATCTGTCGCTTACCTTCAACCCTAACTCAGCTGCCCTATTAATACTAAAGTTACTCCTCGTAGACTTTCCTCCAAACCACTAAGTAGAACCCGCTACCCATCACTTCAGTATTCCCCTCTTTCCCTCCACCTCAACTCTGTGAGATTCAAATTATTTATTCTATCACGACAAGAGGTTACCCGACCTCTTCTTTGTCCTAACATTCCACGTCCCTGCGAGAGAAAATTAAAATTCCGTGTTCTAAGAAGTATTTAGGTGTTCATAAAAAGGTATTATAAAATATCTTTTCTTCGTTAATAGTTACCGCTGAGTGAAATTACTAATTCTAAATGAATGCATTGATACGTATTCCGAGTTGACACTGGCAACTCGAAGAGCCGTTAAACCGAAACGAATCTAGGAGTTTACCATAAAAATATATTTAAGCATCGTAAAAATATATTATTTTAGTTTATATTGCATTAATTTTCGTTTTATATTTCGTTAAGTTATTGTGATAATCCAATAAAAAATAGCACCAGGGAAACCCAGTGAGAGTTCACTATGGCGAATTTGAAAAATCGTTATTTTTCGGAGAGATACTTTTCCATTGACAAGTAAGTAGTGGAACAATATCTCTCAAAGTATAGCATATAGCTATTGTACAATACATAAACCTAAATCTCCGTGAAGCATCTACTAATGCAGTTTTATCCTATTCATCCCTCCCTAGTCTCTCCCGTCTCCGACTTCAGTCAGACAAAAAGTTCATTTACGATGCCCTTAGCTCCCACTTCTACAGTCCTGATATTGTCTCCTTCTTCACATCAGAGTACCTTCCCGCCACACCCGTTCCACCTCTTAAATCCACGTGCTAAAACCCGGGCTATCAGTAACTAAGCGGTCTCTATTCTACCTACTTTAAGTGAGTACACACGTCCTGATAAATTCTCTCCACACTGATATTGATCCGTTTTCGTTATCATATAGAAATTTTACTCACTTGGCATCATATAATTTAACGCATAATTGACTATTTAACTTGATAAATACTGCGATTGTGGCCACGATAATTGGATTGTTGTTTTGTTTTTTTTGCTCGATTTGGAATTGTAATTTGGCTTATTTGTTTTATTTTTATTCGTTACAAGTGTACTTCAAATTGGAATTCTTGATGTATGCGTACCATTTCATTCAAATAAATAAAGTAAAACATTTGACACGCCAAGGTCAACAGTAATCCCTAGCCTTAGACCGTAGACCTTTTTGCCTGCTACCCATCCCCGTAAGCCGCGTCACCGCGTTATGTCCTAGTTAGTACTACTCAAAATAGCCTCTCTGATCCTAGATACGACAAAATAGATGAGTTATTTGATCTAAAGGAATGCAACTCGACAAAATCGAGTGAGAAAGACACATGAATTTTTCGGTATCCGACCCATTTCCCCGGTAACGGTCCAATGGTTTAGGGTTGATTTGGGTGTCTTAAATATCTTCGACCATATTTTGAGACAGTCTCACCACAATATTTTTATTCAGTAGGGAAAGTTTTCAGGAAAAAACGATTTTTCCGATCCCGAGGAATAAGTCTTCCACCGATTCCGGGCCGTTCCCTTCTCTTCCTTGATGGGGGTAATTATTTGGTCAACAATTCGAAAACCCCCATTCTCTTCTTCATTTCAATTCGACGTCCGCCTTTTCCTCACGTGTGGGAATCTCATTTCGATTCAGCTGCATTATTTGTTTATGAAAACACATGGAAGGCAACTAGACAAAGTTTCCCTGTCCCTGGAATCGAAGCACTTACCTTTGACATTTCGCGGACGCCTATGCTATCAAGGCTCCAAAATTTCCTTTTGACAAAATGAAACATTACCGTGGCAATTCATGAGTTTTACTGCTTTTAACGCGGTCAGTATGAAATAAAATGGTAATAGAGTTGTTTGAGCGTGAAAGAAATAGATAATATCATACTGATGATTCGATGAGGATTTAAAGAACTCACGTATATCATGTCAAATAACAAGGAGAGAATTATTTGAGCGAATCGTTACGTTAATCGTTCCCTTTTCATGCATTCATAGAAAATAGTAATAGTAAACTGTAAAAATCATATTTAAATACGAAAATAAAATAGTTAAACATTGATTTGAAGTGCTAAGGACCACAAACAATTCAAATTGCGTACGATCCTGATTTAACTAATTTCAAATCATTCAGTTTCCACTGCGATCACGTTTACTGTCAAGAATGACTTCAAATGCCCATATTAAGGCAACAATCAGCATTGGAAGTTACCTGAGAGGACGCACACTTAATATAATGGGAAATTGCTTTCAATTTATTAATAAATATAACGTTTCCGAACAAATTTGGAAGAAAATTTTGGCTATATTATAAAGCAGAAATATCTCCTGTGATATTATGTAAGAGTCTTACCCAGCGGTATCCGTCATTATAACGTTTTCAATCATAACTTTGAAATTTACGAAAAATTTGCCATATTTCATATCTAAGAAGACGCAGTAATTAAGCCATAAATTAAGAAGCATTTTGGAAGCAGTTTGGCTAACGCAATATGACTTTTCTGATTTTCCTAACCAAAAAATATTCACAGAGCGAGAATGTGCCCAAATCACTTGATTTTACACTCCTTTAAATTAAGTGCTATAAAATTAATTGTTTGAGGCGTAACTATGTGAAAGCGATTCATAATTAAATTAAGAAAGAAGAACTTTGTACTTTCACATTAATATTTATTCACATTAATATTGATTAAATATTAATGTGAAAGTACAAAGTTCTTCTTTCTTAATTTAATTAAGTGCTATAAGAAAATACTACTTTGAGGCGCTCTCATGTTCTGGAAAATTTCACATTCGATCGTTAGCCTAGGTGAATATAGGGAGTCCTACGCATGGTAAATCTGTGATCATAAATTCATTGGAGGGCATTAAAATCGGCCCTGACACCATACCTGTCGATTCTTATGTAAAATGAACTCTGAATCCGAATACGACCACCATTTTCGGGGAGCCCCCTCGCTCCTATTTCTATCATTTCTCGATAATTTGGAGAGATTAAAAGGATTATATTAGCATTTACATGTCTTCTAAGGATTTAGAGGGGGAAATTTCAAAAACTTGAACATTTATGGTAAGGAGGTAGGGAGATGCTAGGAGAATTAGTCTCCGTAAATTGTATAAAAACGCATTAAAAATGTTCGATTTAGCATTTTTTCGCGATTACTTCAATTATTTAAGCAACGGTATGTGCCTGCGTATTAATTTAATTACTTTCAGTACCCACTCAATTATTCGGGTACGCATTCAATAGTTTAAGTACTCAAGTGATTATTTGAGAATTATAAAATTACTATTCAAGTTAGTATTCGGTTACTTGATTAACAATACATTATTACACCTGACCAGCCCACCACTTACCAAGAAGCAAAGCTTCCATGAGGTTCATTAAAAAAATTAATGATCAAAAATGCCAGTTTTTGTATTTATTTACAAAAAAACGGATAACCATTGGTACTCTGAAACCTCTTCTGGTACCCATATTAAAAATACGATTTTTGTAAGAAATAAATAAAAGTTGGGGTACGAAAAAAGTTTGAGAATATTTAAGGTCGATGAAAACGTAAAGTTACAATTTGTATCGGAATGGATAACGGCATAGTGTACTCCACACTAAAACCTAAGCGATTATACGTGCTTCAACACCATAGAAAAGAATTTTAGCATTTCGCCTAACGAGCAGCATTTCACCATCTCGTTCCGGGCATGAAAAAAAGAGGCCCACGGAATAGTAGCTCAAAGGCACACCAAAAGTACATCAATAGAATCCACAAAGCCGATTGCCAAATCTAGCATGGCTGGGTCCTCTAAACGAAAACATGTTTGTTATCTTCTGACCTTTAAGCGGTTCTTCGATACGGATCCCGTGTAGTCATGCTAGGGGCAAATCTGCCGACTAAATTGATGAACGATCTCTTTGGCGTTAAAGTTTTACGGTCCATCACTCCACGATGTGACTTGCCAGAGAGAAATCAATAAGCCATCGACTCATCCGGGCGAATAATAACTTTGAACATCCCGTACACTCCTTAAATGGATCTGGCGATGACAACAAACAGAGGAAAAAGATATTTCTCTCTTAAATTTTCGGCAGAAATATGGTTTCAACTATCGGTCAATAATTTAAATAAAAGATAAAAATCAAAATCAGTTGGTAAAATCTTTAGCCCTACCGCTCACCGTACTCACTGAAAGAATTGGGCAAATACGATCAAAAAATTATATTTTTACAGAGTATTACAACTGAAATTAGGAAAAGTCTCACCAACAAATTATCATCATCATGAGAGTTATATTATGTTAGTCGATGGGAGAGCATATTATAATATGATATCAATATGAATGATAACAATATTTTTATGGAACAGTATGTAAATATTTTTTTTAACGAAAGAGGGAGTGGTTACGTATACCGCAAGAAACAAATAAAAAATTCAGGGAACCACGCTCCACGCTTTCTCCCCGCGACTAAATAATAAAAATTGTAGCATCACTTAGGGGTTTTAAGTGGTAATATTGAATAAGTATCCTAGAAGGTAATTAATAATTTTTAATGAAAAAGGTGCAAAAGAAACCCGAATTGACAACCACAGTTTCATTGTAACAAAATGCAATCTAATTAAAAAATGCGAAACTTCTTAGGCTGCAGGTATTTGAAAAAGATATTGATTTAGTGATTCTAAACCTTAGATAAAAGGTATTTCGCAATTAATTTTCTTTTATCATTACAAAAGAAACAATTATAAATAGTACCGCAAGATTTACTCTGCAACTTCACTCAAACACAAAGCCTCAGGGCTGGTGAAATTTGAAAGGAAGAATATAGCATTGGATATTGGGCAAAGAATAATCAGGATATATTTCGAGAGAGCATTAAGTGATAAGAACATATACAAAGCTAGGCGTAGCAATTACTCATTACGAGTCCCAGAATCAAAGAGTTTACTTCTCTCGGTCTTTTTTTGCCACCAAGCTTGAGAGCGACAACAAAAGGGGTTAAAAAAATAAGCTCTGAATACAAGGTAAATATTATGAAAAGTAAACGATATTCGATAAAGGTGATGGAGTGAGATATAAGAAAAAGGAGGTGGTTAGAGGTCTTTGAGAAAAGAATCCCTTTCAGCGTGGAACGCCAAAAGCAGAGGTCTGCCATCAAATGTCACATGCAGAAAATTTTGAAAGGTAAAAAGGGAGAATTCCTTCTGGTATATTGCATGTAAGTCTGAAGAAAATAATTTATAAAAAGATTGATCAAAATTTTGGAAATGATTATTTGGTTCACGCAATAAGGATATACCAGGCAAAAAATAAAGTGTGGATGGAAGCAACAATACAACAGTGATAACAATTATTGAAATTACCAATGGTTGCGCGAAAAATCCACAGAGACAAAATCATTCGCCTTGACCAGGATTCGGAAATCGAGGGATTCGGGTTCGAATCTCGACCAAGGCGAATGATTTTTTCTCTGTGGATTTTTCGCACAATTTGTGCATTGCGGGTGACTCCCGTAAAGTTATAATCGTGGCAAGTCCCGGTATTCTTATATTACCAATGGTTAATATACATCCTATGGAATCGAAGGAACAACCTTCGCTTCAAGTTACAAGCCGATGAGATACAAATCATTTGCGATATTAACTTTGTTCAGACTAAACATCACCTTTTTCTTTTAAAAATACATATTTAAACTATCTATTGAACAATAAAATGTAAAAATGTATTTATCACAAGTATTGTGTATCTACAAAATAATATTTTATTACTACCAAGCTCTGTATTGGCAGGATGTCGATATAAAAAATATAAAATGAATAAAGGGGATAAGGATAGATTTTTTGTGTGAATAATTCTACATTAAATACCTGATGGCCTAATCTAAAAAAATATTGCCTGATGTAGGTATGCGCGAACCAAAATACGCAACGACTGCGTGCCTTGATACCTGTTTCACATAAAAAATACTTTTCTACTATAAAACGTTGGAAAAATGGAAATAAAACGTCATCTTATGGTAGACCATCTATAATTCATTTCAGCGGCCACAATTTCACGAGTCAACTATATTGAAAACCACGTATCTTTATTAAATATTTAGTCATATGGTAAACTATTTATACCTCTTAGTCGAAAAATTATGATGCATAACCTAAGTAAGCCAAAGAAGGTCAATGGGAATACATAACAAACTGCTTTCTCTTCAAAATACATTTAGATTACTTCCTTCACGCTTTTCATCCTCTATGTCTGCCACCACCGTCCAATCTTCATTCATTCCTTCATTGGAAATTTTCCCTGATCCCTCAAAAAATTCATTCCACAGCACGTAGGTATTTCCTCCGATTTCGTGACACCTAATTACGCACATTTAATTAACATGTGAAGCTATAAATACGCACGGCTGTTTCTTATTTGAAAACTACATTGATGACTAAGAAGTTGTCTCACCTTAGCATTCTTGAACGTAAGTAATAATTTCATAAAGGGTTTATAAAGAGACAATCTTCTTTGCCAATAGGAAACATATTTTGGATACGAAACTATTATCATGTCAATTCCCCATGGCTGAGGTGATGCAAAATTGCCTCTGCGTCCATTTCCAACTCAAGCAGAAAGAATATATCACTGTAATTAACTGAAAAAAATCACAAAAATTATCTTTCAAACTCAAATCTTTATTCAAGAAAATATAGTCTTAGAAATTAATGAAACTTTCTCATTGGAAGCATTATATCAATGGTCAAATTTCACACTTTACCCAACCGTATGTGAATGCAAATCACAAATTGGCACCAATATCTCCTAACATACCATCCCGTGATTCCACAACGAAGCTCGACAGCAAATATTAATATTTATTCTTTTAATGAGTAAACACTTAGTGGATTCGAATTATTTTTGTCTCTTTACAATTGGAATCCTTTGAAAGCCGCTTGAAAATAATTTTGGTTAGAATAACAGTTTTTTTGATTACATTAAGTCTGAAAGAGCCGTGAGCTGAAAATAGTCATAGGGGAAGAGTTATCAGTATACTTGACAGTCTGAAATTCAGTCTTTTACATCATATTCAATACTTTCACTACAAAGTTAGTCACGCACTCAGAATAATTGATGTAACATCACCCGTACTTTAGCATGCCGCGCAATTTCTTCCGCGGCAGCCACCGTCCACCTATTATCGAAGTTTTGAACTGCTTCGTAGAGTCGATAGGGACTGAAATAAGTTTACTCCACATTCACTATAATCGGGGAAAGACAGACACGCACTCGGAAAAAAATGATGGAACATCACCCGTACTTTAAGCATGCCACGCAATTTCCATCGCGGTCGCCACCTATTATCGAAGTTTTGAACTACTTCGCAGACGCTAGAATCCTCGACAGGGTCTGTTAACACCCGTAATAAGTTTATCCACACTTCCTCTTCCAATCGAGCATTCGACACAGCCTTCACATTATACGAATTCCACCCCTTCACACGAGTCTATATACGTGGTGGAAGATCCTAAACGCAAGTCTCCACGTGAGGCGTCGGTGGTGGTTTGGCAAACATGTTCACTTCCGACGAATCTTCCGAAGGACCTTCGCCGAACGTCGTTCGGCTTGCTCCTCGGGTGTAGACCGTCACCTTCGCGGCTCCGCTTCCCTCCTGTCCCGCCTCAGAAGAGGCTTCGAGCAGCACTGCCGATCTGGGTTTCCCGTTCAGGGCGGGGGACAAGACTGCGTCTGGTGGAGCCCTTAAGCGCCAAGAGGGAGGTTTTCAGATCAACAACAGCAGGGAATTGGATGAAATAAAACATGGAATAAAATGAAAAAAAAGAAACATTAGAGATTTTCATTTAAAATATTTTTAAAAATATTACTTTTTCAAATCAAGCTTGAACGCTACACGGATTCATATTTTGACACACAGATGTATCATTGTTTATTGATTATTTTTTTAAGAATATATCAATTTATTTTATATAACCAACGGATGAAGTTCGCCATGAAAAAATATTTGACTTAGCCGGGATACGAACCCGGATCTCCCTTTCAAGGCGAACTTCATCCGTTGGTGTATTTAACTTTACCCGTGCGCGTGACTGCGTACGAAGTCACTTGTTCCTGCAGTGCTTTGAAATTTATTTTATGTTTTTATTTGCTCGATAATACGGACAGAGTACTCTCCACAAGATAATTTATTTTAAAGTTATTGTGTTACTGCCAATGTTTCTTAATTTTTGCTACATCAACACAAATTTTCTACAAAGTTTTCTACAACACAAAAGTTTATAAAGTATTCTAAATTCAAGTTATTCCCAATATTTCATTAGCGTGTTAATGTCTTAGGGAACTCTACATTTTTATTGCATGTTGCAAGAATTAGAATTAATAAGTGTCTAAAGAACTGCAATAATCCAGAAACAACCTTAAGTTCACTTTCATTTGCCGAAAATCTTGAAAATTACAATAAATTGAATTTCATTATGCACTGCCAATAATATTATTTTTCATTCATTTATCCCAACTCCGAGGATAAAATTTCTTTTAGTAACTACAAATTGCAAAACATGCGCACTATCAGAGGGCACGAAAATGATGCATAAGCAAAGTTGAGGAGATTGATGTAAATACGAGAACAGTCAGAAAAATTTGTAAGCACTACAATTGTTATGCAGAGGCATGACCACATCTCGTTCATTGTTAATCAATTAATATTCCATTATTTGCTTTATCACAGAGTTAGGCAAATTATAATTGGGTGGGTGAGAATCAAAGGAGTACAGGTGATTTCTTTTCTCTACACAGAGTTAGGTACAGAAATTAGGTATGGAAAACAAATGAGATCAATTAGATGTTTAGTAGTGCTTTTTATTTTCCACTCGATGTCAGCATAGAACTGAGACTCACTCGCATCCATTGGCAACCAAGTTTTTAGTATTTCTTCTAACAATTAACTTTATCTAACTCTGTTGAGAAAAAAATCACTTGTACCCCTTGGCTTTTTAACCCCTCAATTCTTAAAGACAAAAACGGACTATTCGGACTCGGAGTGTGGGACAGTACATGTATTGAAGAGTACTTTTATGGTACTTGCAAGCCCAAATTGATAGTTGATTACCCATAAATGCTCTCTAGTACCCAAGTATTTGACTGAGTGCCCGAGAACCTAAGAGAATTCATTAATACCGGTATGATTTCATTTGTTGAGAAGCTGAAAAATTACAATCAATAGTTTTCCTTCATGAATTGCCAATAATGTTATTTCTCATTCATTCACACTTAACCGAGAAGAAAATTTCCTTTAGTAACTATAAATTCCAAAAAAGGCTAGGAAAGGCTCAGTTACCGCGATATATCAATGAATGTCTCGCGATTGAGGTGGTTACGAAAATGCCGCGTCTGTCTCTAAAGTTACCAGAATAATTTATTTTGGCGCACTGAAAAGGCAAGCGAGCTGACGCTAGTTGTGGTAAGTGAGGTTGGTTGGGCAATCAGCTAACAAGCTAAAAAGCTGCGACTAGTCATGCTGCGAATCGCAAGTAGTTTCAGCAGGTACAGAAAATTATTTTTGTTATTATGATGTAAGTACTTGTGGAAGATGAAGAGGAACACAAAAAACGAACATGAGGGAGCAAAAGGAATTGGCTAGGGAGGGGCAAAAATGGATTGCTGAAGTATAACGATATTCATTTTGGAAATCTCTTGTAATACTACTGAAAACTCCTGGTCACCACTCTACCTGGAGTTCGCCTCGGGGAACAGGTACTCGTACTTCCGCCACTCGACCGGCGAATTGATACCCTTCTCCGTACAACCGTAGGGACTGGGCAACTCCCTCAACAGCGGCTTGTCCAGAGTCGAGATGTCGAGGTCGACGATATCCGTCCCGTCCGTAGTCTTGCAAGGCGACAGCTCGTACGGTTCCCTCTGCCACGGAGAAGACTTCCTCTTCGAGGAAGACGACCTGCTCCTGCCGTTGTTGCAAGCCCTGGACGCGCAGAGGAGATTCGGACCCTGGCACAGCGGACTGCCGTGCAAACACTCTCCACCTCTCAACCTCTCCTCCCTATCGCACGACTTTCCGCGGCCGTTCAACCCGGCCACGTCGCCATCCCCGCAGTTGCGTTCGATGGTCGACTTGGTCCTCATCCACTGCGTGGACGTGGACGGTTCCCTGGACGAGTTGAAGCCTCCGCTGCCGAAGGTGGAGCGGTGTCGCCTCAGCAGGAAGTGGTGGTGGCGGTGGTGATGGTGTCTGTGCCTCGGGTTGAGCGGTAAGATGCAACATAGCGTCTCTAGGAAGGCCATCCGGTACTTGGCCGACATGACGTTGTATAGGATCGGGTTGACGGTGGAAGAGAAGTAGTAGAAGCAGCCCGTGATGTAGTACATCCACTCGTTGATCTTTTCATAGTTCGGGGAGTCCTTGGCGTAGACGTAGAGTAGCCGTTGAGCGTGAAACGGGGCCCAGCAAAGGAAGAAGGCGATCACGACGGCGGCTGCAAAGAAGAGATAATTAGAAGATTTAAATTACAATCATGGTTTAAATCAGAATCCTTAGACCACGCGAAAATCCTTGGAACAACAAAAAGAAGCGGAATTCTTGAGGCAGAGAAGGAATGGATCAAGGTATTTCTAAAAGAACACAATGGTTATATAGAGAGTTGAGACATAGAGCATATGTAGGGGCGGATCCAGGATTTCTTTCTTGGCGGGCGAGCGGCACAAGGCTGAAGGTATAGGATCTCCTCATAATTGAGATTTAAAGAAAGATATAACAATTAATGCACGCAATATTGCCTTTATTTTAATACTTATCAAAGTTGTTAATATGTAATTAAATGATTGAGACTCCGTAATAAACAAAACAAAGCGAGCATAATGATAACAGTATTATAAATTTTGTCTATCATTTAAGCATCTGGGGGGGGGGGAGCACGTACCCTCGTGCTCCCCCCCTAAATCTGTCTACGAGCATATGAGTAGATCTGGAAAATATGGCAAAAAATAACTGTTTATCTCGACTTAATGAATTTTTAGCCATTAAAGTAGTACACAGTTTCTCAAAGACCGAAATAAAATTGTTTATAATCAAAGGACAAGATAGATACATGTAAAAACGTGAAATATCCTTCTAGGATACTAAACTCATCTTATCATGCATGAGGGAAAAATGATTGATATATACACTCTGTCCTTACAACTAGTAAATTTGTGAAAATAAATAATTAAAAATAATTAATGACTCACGGAATTTTCGTATTACATGTACAGAATATTTCAGCACAAATGCGTGTGCGGAAGTGATACTAGAATTCAATTCGAAATGTAGATGCAAGGATTTAAATTTACCAAATTCTACAAAATTATTCGTGAAGCAATGCTCGTATTCGAATGCACCAAAATATTCCTGCAAACTCCGAAAATTTATCAGGGACGAATTACTCGGAAAAATTCTCATTAAATGTCATTAGTGGCAGAGATGGCACGACGTTTTAAAAAAACTACATTATTTTTAATTCTTCGACACACTTTCAAGCTATTAAGTGAGCCCATTTATATTTAGATTCAATTTAAGCATAATTTATTGGAAAAAAATCTGTTTCTTAGAAAAGTAAGTCTAAAGTTTCAAATACTTCGCTCGAATAAGAGTAAAACAATATTTCATTAACGGCCGGATACCATCTCCTTCAAATTAATTCTAGGGAAAAACAGCTTTTTGCGGCTTCAAAACATTTTTTTACCTCAACATTCCCTTCATAGGACTGATGTATATAATAGACACCAGAAATGAGTATTACCTTGAAACTAATAGGGAGTACTCTCTGCACGTGTTTGAACTATATGAATCCACACACAAGAAATAGGGATATTGACCTTAAAAAAATATATGTTACGTGATGATTAAAAAAATCATGTCAGGTGATTTTTAAAAATCTACATGTAAAATTATTATTCTACGGATTAAGTTAGGTGCATGGAGCAATTACGAAGCATTTCGATAGCCCCCCCTCCCCTCATGGACCTCCCTCGTTAATTAATAATAAGGTTACTCCCCTTCATTCTATCTAAAAATCCTATTCTCTTCCTCCCCCTCCCTCGTTAACCTATAATTCTACTCTGTAATACAGATTTCAACATCCCCTCCCCGCGAAGCACTCCCTCCATCCATACCCTCTGTCTCCTCCGTATCTCATCTAAAAGCTGCTACTCCTCACCCACCATGCACTGCACTTCATCGTTCCTCCTCCTCTCTGTCTACTCTACCCTCTCCATTCTTCTCCACACCCACATCTCGAACGCCTCCAGTCTTCACAGGTACGGGAAATAAAATTTCTCAGCGTGTTACATCGAGACATTTGCACGGTGATTGGATTTTACGCGGAGCAAAAACTTGGCCACTAATCACATGTTACATACGAATCATTTCTTTTGAATTTATTACTGTGTTGTGATTAAGGTGGAGCGTGGTAACTAAGTAGGTATCAAAGTAGTTCAGCGCTGTTGATTAAAGGATCCCGGATTTATACCCCGAGTAAAGCCTTCGGGTACCCTAAGGCAAAATCCTCAAGAGTGATGACGTGACCCCCGGAGAGGTTGCAGCCTCCATATCCAGAAATTGTAAAATATTACTCACAAACGTTTACCTGAGAGTTTGCCATGCTTATGTCTCGCGTTTGATGCCTCTGTATTGAATAATGGTGCCTCCAGTGTAAGCATTCTACGTTGTGAATTGTACGCATGCAGCGATAATATATCTAATTTAAAATAACTTAGCACAATATTGTGCATAATCGCACAATAAGTAAATACATGAATATATAAATAATGAACAAATAAAAAGAAATCAATAAATAAATAAATAACCAATAAATAAAAATAAATAGCATAAATGCTACACTAGAATCACCCACATGGAAGTGAAACCTGGTCTGTTAAGAAAGCCCGAGAAAAGAAAATGGAAAATGGATGTGGCTAATGTGAGAATGCTGATATGGATATGGATGATGGGAAACACAAGAAGAGAGAGGACAAGGAATAAGAAGATAAGAAGGTGGCAGGAGTGATTGTTGTTATCTCAAAGAAGGTGCACGAGGGAGGGATGCAATGATTCGGACATAATTTAAGAAGGGATGAATGAATGAATGTCTATTATGCGAATGGATAATCTATAAGAGCGGAGAAAAGAAAAATGTATATCATATTCACCTTTGAAAACAAATGTTATTATTATTTTTATTATAGTATTCTACTGATTGAGGTAGGTTTCCATGGAGTACTAAGGAAGTAATCTGGGAGCCTCCCTTTCCTTCCAGCACTGCCTTATTAAATTCACTGCAAGGCATACTCCCTTTAAATCTATCTAAAAATCCTTTTCTCTTTCTTCCCCTCCCTCGTTTACCTAAAGTTCTACTCTCTAACTAAGATTTCAACATCCCCTCCCCGCTAAGTACTCCCTCCATCCATACCTTATGTCTCCTCCGTATCTCCTCTAAAAGGCGCCTCTCCTCACCCACCATGTTCAGCACTTCGTCGTCCCTCCTCCTCTCAAAAACAAATATCATATTGACAAAATATTCCTTATTAGCGATTCAACAAATAAATAGTATTAATAAAGTAAATGGTATGTATTTAAATGGCGAATAGTAAAGTAATTTTTTGTATCGCTGATAGAGAATATTTTTCCTGAAATATTTTTGTTTTCAGAGCACAATGTGATACAAATTATAAATGTTTTGTACCGCTGGAACGAGGAAGATGCGGGGAACAAAATTCAAAATTTGGCGGCAGGATGGAAGAGAGCGAGGGGAAGACCAAATAGAAGATGGAGGGTCTGTATCAAGAATGATTTGAGGGAGAAGGGTTTGAATGAACGGGATGCCCAGGGTCGAGTGATTCGGAGGGGATTAGTTAGGAGCAGCGACCCCCAACGGGAATCAAGCTACAGATAAAGAAGAGGAAGAAAAAGAAGACTGGACCACTGGAACACTGGACAAATAGGGTAGTTTCCTTCATCAAAGAAAACGAAAGGCATTGATTGCGATTCGTTACCCACCATTGGTGTATTCGTAATATACAAATTATTTGGTTTTAGAAATACCGGTTTAGACGAATGGCAAGGGTCAATTTTATCCTCATTTGAAAAAAAGCAAGATTGGCGCTCATGCGATGCCACTCCACGTGACGTCACAGGGACCTAGTTTCTATACGAGTAGATAGGAGTTTTACATCGTCTGAGATTACCAATGCATGCATGAGACACAGAGCTGAGGGAAACATGCCTTAATAATCACCTATTAAAACTGCCTATGGTCGGAAAGTTTCCTTCGTTTGATAAGGTATTAACAATCCTTATCTAAGCCAAGCGCTACCTGCTAGCATCCTGCATCGTATCAGCGCTCAAAGCCTCGCCCCAAGGTCACCTCACTTGGCGGCAGCGGAAATCAGAACGACGTCACACGGGAGTTTTCCCGGCATTCATACTTACTCGTCGCGTTTTCGCGCGCT
Source organism: Ischnura elegans (assembly GCF_921293095.1). Lineage (NCBI taxonomy): Eukaryota > Metazoa > Arthropoda > Insecta > Odonata > Coenagrionidae > Ischnura > Ischnura elegans. The sequence goes on from NC_060252.1 coordinate 66,120,284, forward strand.
TGAAAATTTTCACTTTTCATTTAATCGCGAAAAATAGATATCGCCATTTAAAAATCTAAAAGCGTGAAATACGTACTCCAAGAGTAATAATCTTTCGATTTAGGCAATAAAAAATAATAGGAAACCACCCTATTGCTTACCCAACATCCTGACCACGGCTTTGCGCGAGTGACTCTGTTTGCTCTCGCCGTGCACCGCACTGCTGCTCCGGCATAGAGTGTTGTTCCGCACCGCCGTGGTCGCGCCTCCGGGTCCCGTCACTTTTGGGCCCGCACCCTCGGTCCTCTTGCCTCCCAGGATGCAGTTGGTCCTTCGGATGCGTATTCCCATGCGGGCGTACAGCACTGCGATGACCACCATCGGGATGATGAAGAAGACGAGGGATGAGGCCTCGTAGATGGGCCAGTGGGGCGGAATGTTTTCGTCGAGCATCGCGCAGAAGGCGGACTCGGGCACGATCCGATCCGTGTTCGGAGGGTAGGTGACGTAGTTGACGGTGGTGAAGACGGCGAAGGGCAGGGCGGCGATGAGGGAGAGGGCCCACAGGACGGCGATGATGCGGAGGGCCCGCTTGAGGCCCGACATGGCGTAGGAGTGCAGCGGATGACAGATGGCCAGGTAGCGCTCCATGGAGAAGGCCACGATTGTCAGCACGGAGGTGTAAGACGTCCTGTAAGGCGAAAAGCAGAGTTACTAAAGCGTGTACTTCACACAAATCTCCTCGTTATTCTTATTACTCGCTTTCTTTCGCTGGAGGGGCATTAGGGGCTCGTTTTTTAAGCTGGTGAAAAAATAAATTTAATTGGAGCACCACCTTGATGATTGACATTTTCAATTTTCCAGAATTTACGGCGAGGCTGGGGGCGGCGGTACTCCCATAGTGCGGCGGTGCCCCCCCCCCTCAATACACCCCGTTCCCTCCTCTTCTCAGATAATCCCCTTAACTAAGAATTTAACGAATAGTTTTGGATATTGAAAATATCAAATTGGTGTTGTAACACAACCTTTCTATGAGTTTCGATACAATTGTTATGAAATAGGAGTTGAGCTCACTCTACGGGAACAATCTCCATGAAAAACATTCAATAGGTATTTCACAGATTCTAGCTGCGAACACCTACTTCAGAGGGAAAGTTAAACTCAAATAGCAAACAAGAGACTTACATGGCAGTTACTATTACAAGCAAACATTGATTATTCTGATTTCAACTCAAAATGCACCCTGAATTTGTTTTATTCAGAGAGGGAGAGAGGAAATAATTTATTCACGATGTATTTCTCCATTTCCCAACTTCCGTATTTCACCCTATTCTATTCTCATGGGTGGGAGGAGAAGGAGGAAGAGATAATTTCGCTCCAGTAAAAGTTGAAGCGTAACCGCAAGCCCAAGGGCGAAATAAACTAGCCCCAAACTTCAACGTGTTAGCTTCACACGCAGTCGGTGGGAGCTTTCTCCGTCCTCCGCTGAACAAATTAAGGCGCTAAACACTCGATGGGAATTTAAAGGAGAAATTACTTAAGAGAGGAGGAGGGAGGAAGGACCCAGCTTGTCGGTCGAAATGAGTCTTTAGGTGTTACCCGCTTTTTTAATTAACGATCTTAAGTACAATTTTACTAAAAGGGAGCGTTTATTTTCTCCACGGTTAAGTTTTCCTCCCTCATTGAAGCCCTTAAAAACCCCCTACGAAAACACTGGCGCATTCACAGGGAAGAGAACTGGTTTCTCTACCAATATTTTCCCTGGTTCCACAACCTACTTTAATTTTATATGTTAGTTATTTGCTAGCTATTCGGAATTTATTATGACTTCTTACAAGGATATTACACACCCTTTATTGTGTGGGCGTTATCCTGCACTGTTTTTTTCCAATAAGGACGAAAATCAATATCCTTAGGTTTTTTCCCACGTTAGTCCACATATTTTTACACATGGTAAATGTAACTTTGTTTACTTTGAGTTTTGTTTGTTGTTTCTTAAAAGCGTACTTCTATGTCTCCTTTGCTATAATTGATTGTACTTTATTTCACGAGTAACTTTACAAGGAATTAGACTGCAAATATATTATGTAATACGAGGGACTAGATGGAAGATGGGACTTTCTAGTCCCAATCTGGCCCAATAAAGTCGAATAATTGTTATTTTCTAATTGTAAACATTTTTATTTCTGTAAAGTCTTTAGGACTTAGAGGGTCTAAAAGATAAATGAATGTTATCATTATCATTATTATTATGATAAATATATTATGAGAACTTAATACGTCCATAGGTAAGCTTTACCCTCACCAATCCAATCTTCAGAATGAAACACTCGATGAGCGAGCGAATTCTTGTTACAGGATTAAGGTAGCTAAAAAAAACTTTCTACTAATGATTAATTTCTCATTTGGGCTGTCCCTGCAGCATCCATTCGTTTTTAGCATCAAGATTCTGAAGGTATTGTTTATTATATCCGTGGTTAATAAACTCTCCCTTCCCGAAGCCCTTGAACACCCCCAACACAAACACTGGCGGTGTCACAAGGGAAAGAACGGGTCTCTCTACCAATATCTTCTCTTGAATTTTATGTCTTTTGTAGTTTTTCGGAATTGATTACGATATATGATTTAAATAACAAAGAAAACCCTCAATGCCTTTAACAATGAGTCTCGAAGTTGCTACGCAAAAAAACAACAATGAGAGTTGTTGTTGATTTTGACGGGGGAAGGAAAACAACTTAGAAGTTCACAATTTTGTGCGTAACATCTTCCGAAGTAATATATCGTTTCTCCTGAAAAATAGTTCAATTGCTGACGTACGACAATTGCAATACATTATTGTTTTCTTATTGGATAAGCAAGCTAAATTTTTATTTCTGTTAAGTCTTTAGAACCTATTATTCCACGACATTAAGCGAATATTATTATTTTTTAAAAGTATTATTTAATAAGAACTTGACACGCCTATAGATTAGCTATTCCCTCACAATTCAATCCAAATTTCGGAATGAAACAGTCTGCAAGAGAATTTTAGTTACAGGCTTAAGGTAGCTACACCAAAAACTTCCCACTATCTATTACTTCTCAATTGGGCTATGCCTATAACCTTTTATTGGTAAGTAATCGAGTAAAAGTAATCGGATTACTTGTGGCAGTTACTTTTGCAGTAATATGTACTTTTAGCGATTACTTTTGCAGTAATAAGTACCCGAAATAAATTCTTTTTACGTAATGTAATTTTTATTTTTAATTTCCTCCTTACGGTGAAAGAGGAATCGTTGGATAGAGAAGATATAACTTAGCCCGACCCCAAATCTATCAATGCATAAAGGTTAATCAATTACAATGAGGTAATGGAGGCAAAAAGCCGTCGCTCGCTGTACAATCTGATTTAGGATTTATGCTCCCCCAAAAGATGTTTGTATTCATTGGTACTCTTGTGCTCTTCCCTTGTTCAAATCTCAAATATTTAAGGCATTTTTATCGACTAACCCGGCATCAAATCTATCAATGTGCCATTTTCTATGTTATATCGAAATATTTTCACACCCTCACCTCCTACCAGAAAATGCGAAACCATTTATTTCTCCGTGAACTTATTTTCTTTTATTCCCTCGCAATTCCTTTATTATCAACTCAAAACTACAAATTTGTTGCAGATAAGGACTCCAGGCTTAATTTGACATTCCTCTGGAGGATGTCTGATTATCATTGGTGCTAAGTGCTCTTTCCAAAGTCAAGTTCCGGATAGTAAAGACCCAACCCCAAATCTATCAATGTTTGCAGGAAAATCAATTAAAATGAAATATTGGTGGATAAAATTCATTTCTCGTTTTTAATATTGTACTTATCCTCCATATTCCATTCAAAAGGCTGGCGATTAAGATTTCGATGATGAACAACGCGTATATGAAACGTAATGATGAAAGGCATTTTGTCACTCTGAAGAGGCACCATCGTCACCATCTATCTCTTATCTTGAAGCATTTTGAAAGCCCTTGTATTTTATATCCATTTTAGGTTTACCAATTGATGGAAGATGACGTTAAGGTTTATCCTTCCTCGCACAGCCCATACTTCATACGCATGTCAAAAATAATTGAGAAACTTTGCGTGCTGTCATTCCATTTCAAATGATTCTCTCAAAATCTCTTCGCAAATGAGTCTCCCATTTGACGTTATTTGCCATAAAAAATACTTTTCAAGTGTTCTTGATCCAGTATTCTCGAAATGCAGTCTCAAATCATCTAAGACGCGGTTTGCACTTACGTGTTTCATTGTCAAATTTTCATGTCCAAGTTAAATTATGCAAAGAAAATGGAAATTAGTAAAACTTAGCTCGAGTTAGAGGCAGCCAAAGTATATCAAGACGCTTAGATCCATGAAGAAAGAGACAATCAATTACGTGTCTGGTAATTTCAAGCAATTACTCTATAATTTCAAGTTGGAGTTTTATGCTGGTACTCCTAAGATAATGCGCTACTTTAACACTCAGGACATTTAATTAAGTGAAATTACATAGTTTATTTTCAATCTGTTTCGCCTGATTCTACCAAATATAAATTTATCTAGGATTTCTCAATTGTCTCATTTGCATATTTATATTCTCAAAGGATTAGCAAGCTATCTACTTCATGATCATATTATTTTCTTCGTGTTGTAGGGAAGATTTCGGATATTTGAGGCTGACACACCAAGTTCATGAACTCCATTGAGGCAATAGTTTCCATTTAAATTATGCACCCTTATTTGTATGTCTCTTCACTTTAGTTAAGTATATTAATTATCTATGATATCTCCTGAAAATTCTAGGATACAAATTTTAATTAGTTCCGTCATTTAAATTTGTAGCCCGCGAACAATGGGTTTCCAGCCCCTAGCAATGTGAATAATATAAATGTGTAAGGTGTAATGTTAAAATATTATTATGTTATCATTCTCTTCAATTATTAATAAAACTAATGACCATCAGAACTAAAATGTGTTACCATTGGTTATCATATGAAGTAATAAAAAAGACTATACCATAATAAAGACTATAAGATAAGTAGGCAGAGATAAATCTACTCATGCATATGGGAACAACAAAACTTTTGACCGAAATGATATTCCAATTCACATTTATTTCTCATTTTGGCCATGCCTCTAACATGCATTCGTTTGCATAATAAAGATACTAAAGGGTGCGTTTATTTTATGCGTGGTTAATTCATCCTCCCCCATTGAGCTCTTGAACTCCCTCGGCACAAACACTGACAGTGTCTCAAGGAATAGGATTCGTCCCTCTACCTATGTTATGAGAACTTAACATTTACAAAGGTGAGCTCTACCTTCACCAATACGATCCAAACTTCGGAGTTAAAGAAGTACTCAGTATTCGAGTGAACTTTAATTAAAGGTAGCTGTACCAAAAACTCCCCACTAATGTTTTATTTCTCTATTGGGCTTTGCCTTTAACATGCATTCGTTTTAATATCAAGATAATTTACTAGCCCCGCAGATTCTTACCAAATTCAATAGCTAATAAAATATAAATCCCAATTATTCCTCGAAACTGTGAAACATGGAAGTAAGGAAAAGATGCTGAATAGTAATAGGTCACTTTCAAAAATTTTCAGTGCACGTCACATCTGCAAATTAATAACGAGATGATATTTTTCCACCGAAGTGTTTTCTCAACAATGTCGAGAAGAAACTTTTCCTCGTTAAAATCCATTTACCGTTTACACATTTTTGCCATTTCCATTCGACGATTTTCCCAACACTAGGAATAATTTGCTCCTTAAAAAGCATGTGAAAAAAATTGCTTCTGCTGTTATATTATTCGATCCATAATTATATGTTTTTCTTGATAAATGCTTTTCCAAAATTTGCACGCTGAATAAATATGAAATCCTTCCTCGGTACACGTTTCCGAGAAATCAACTGGGGTTATATTTTGTTACCTATTGAATTTTTTGAAACTCAGTGGGGTGTTATATTACAATAATAATTAATAATAATAATAATATTGATAGGACGTAATGGAAGTGGGCTACCACGTAGTAAGTATCATGTATAGCAATATCAATTGATGAATTTGCTAATACAACTCCTGTTAATCCTCCTACAGTGAATAAAAATACAAACCCTAATGCTCATAATAAGGAAGGGCTATAACTTAATTGACTACCATGTATTGTGGCAAGTCAACTGAAAATTTTAATTGCTACATAGTTGATATTGCCGTGCCACTGTCGCATAACATCGAAAAAACAATTACAGGAAAAATTAACAAGTACCAAGAATTGGCAATAGAAATAAAAAGAATATGGAATATGGAACAGGTTTATATAGCTCCAATTGTCATCTCAGCTACCGGTATCATTCCCAAACATATACAAAATAGTTTCAAAATACTCAACCTCCATCCAAATACATACATCAAACTGCAAAAGGCTGTAATAATTTCAACCTGTCATATCACGAGAAAATTTCTCAACCCAATTCAACAGTAAAGAGTTACCTTGGTGAGAACCCGTGCTCTTAACACTAAAGCTACTCAGTGAAAACTGAAGAAAATTGAAGAACAAAATAATAATAATAATAATAATAATTATAATAAATAAATAATAATAAATAAATAATAATTAATTAATTACTCTAAAATGTCTCAAATTTACAGCTTTGGTGACAATAAGGTTTATATAAAATGAGGAGCTTTAGGTAGCTTCAGTTGTTAACACCAGTGTCGAAGCTTTCATCCTTTAATTTAAAGGTAATTACATTAACAACATTATTACTTTTTTAACACATTATAAATATCTCATTTATAAAACACGAGACAAAATAAACATACCATGTGAAGAAAGTGTTAGTGCAAAAAGAGAAAAAAGACCATACAAGAAAATACAGAAGTATAACTTTTTTTACTACATGCATTTCATTGGCAATGTTGGTAAAAGTTCTGAGAAAAAGTAATAGGGCTCAATTACAGTAATTCCGTAAAAAAGTAATCAATTATGAGCACAAATTATTGATTTTATAAAGTAAGCAGTAAAAATACACTTACAATTACAATTACTTCTTGTAAGATTGTCCACACTATAGACCACCTGGCACGTGTTGAATATCGCATTAAAAATGAGAAATGATTGAGTCATACAAATTGCTAAAGTTGGAATTTAACTTGTAATACATACAATTATAATTGCTGTAACTTCACAAAGGGTATCACATTGTGTACCCATTATAAGTTGGCTACAATATAAGAGTGGCTGAACTTAAGTAAGCTAACTGTGGTACTTAGGGACTCAAGGTTACCTGTACGCCTAGATGAATCAGTGAAATCGTCATTTAAGCGCAAATTACGAATGATAATTAGGCATCCTACAGAGGAGTGTGACATTAAGCCTGAAATGGGTACATGCATCAATTACATAGCTGGTAATAAATAAAAAATAAATGGAATAGTAAAAGAAAATAGAAACCAAAGTTAGAATTGATAATTAAAAATTTGGAGAGGATAAAGAGCTAATTGCATTCGGGGGAAGGAAAGACATTAAATTGAAAGGAAGTGCAAGTCTGCAGAGGAATAAATTATTATGCACCAATGTGTGAGGGAGGGAAGGCACTGTTGGTATACTTGTCGGCTACAAGAGGCCAACAGCAATTAAGCCGAAACTATGCGAGTCACTCCCACCTAACGATTTTGTCCTGCAAACTCAAACTGTGCAAACAATGTGAGGAGGTCGGAGAAGGAACAAACCTCACTACAATAGAACTTTTTGGGCCACTAAGAAAACAAACAAACAAACACACACACACACACACAACACTCCGCACCGTTTACACACGCTGGAGTGTAAAGGACTCGCCCAGCGAGCCCAACGAGTCAAATTACTATCTTAATCCATCAAGGGAGCATCACGATCGCTGGTACTTGCACATCAACATATGAGGTGAATTCAAATTGTATGGCCTCCGATTTTTTTAAATAACTCGCTGCTCACCCGAAAACTATGAAACTGGAGTTATTTCTCGACGTGATCTCCCTGCGGACCAGGGGCGGTGCGGGGTGTCTGGGTGCTCTCGGCTGGGGCTCATGATTAAGACCTCCTCACTGGAAGACTCGGGGCCCGAAAAATTTTAGAAAATTGCATACCCGGAAATGGATTTTGACGCTATTCTTGTTAGAGTGTGAAATTTCTCATACGTGCAATAACGAAAGAAATATGATATAATTATGTTGGTAAGTATCCAAGTTACGGTAGAAATAATGTAGGTGTATGCTGTTGATTGATTAAGTCCTTGTATCGTGAACGAGACTGTCCTACTTCATAATAAAATAAAATAATAAGTAGAACATAAATTACAGCAATTCTTGCTCTTAAAAACTAGATAAAAGTTAATAAAAAATTGAAATTTCGTGAGAAAAAATTTACTATAAAAAGCGTGGATTTCACAGCTTATAATATTTAATAATATACTATGGCGCTGTTATCTATTTAGCGAATTTGTTCCTCGAAACTGCACTGAAATCATTTATAGCAACTAATAAAAACGTAGAATCTCATAACTGCAAAAGAACTGTTTCAACTAATCTGAGTCTTCTCTATTACACGTTTCATAGACGATAGACTCGAGCGTTATGGCGGACCAGCCGACCTGGCCAGAACACCCCTGCTACATTCCTACACATTTTTTACGATGCTGATGCCATGATTCCATGGCGTCTAGGCATAGGCTTCTTTGGGAGTCTTTCTTGACCCCTGGAAAATCGCCTACATAGTTTTGGTTTGTTGTTATTTGATGTTCTGTCTTCGTTAAACTGGTGCATCCAGTATAAAATATAAAATTATGTTCTTTTTATATTTTATTGATGTGGTGGTAAAATGACGTGGAGCATTGTTGTCCTCCGGACGATGCGAAGTCGAGTTTTGGCCTTTGCATTAAAAAAAAGTTGAAGACCCCTGCATCAGAACTTGAATTCACCTCGTACAAGGAAATACACCACTCCTCATTAACGCATTTCTCCGAATTAATGGAGTGATGCGAACCGAGTAACCGACTTAGTTCCGCTTAATGCCCTCCGCATCACAGCCAGGAAGAGACCTCTAATGTCACCACTTCTCACTGGGGGTCACAGGGGATTTCTCGCAAACAAGTTAACCGCGCTGAAAAACAAACCGCATTCCCTACTTTCCTATAATCACGGAAATGCTCCCTTTCACCCCCAGAGGCGGAAGATCTCCTCGAGAAAACTGAATGCAGAGAGAGAATATCAGACGCTCTGAAAGCACTGGAGAGAGTTTTTCTTGCGGATTTACGTAAAGCGTTTCCTTTATGGACACCTTGAGTGGTGCTTTGGACTTTTCCATGGAAATTCTTCCCGTAAAATTATCCTGGATCAAAAGTATAGATTATATTCATGAATTCCGAAACGACAGAAGTCCACTTTCCAGAAATTTAAATCTAACCGCTTTCATGCATAGTTTCGTTGCCATTGATGCTGTTCCTTCAATTTGTTTTCCAGGGAATGGTTACCATGTTCATATTATTGACTAATGAAGGATTCAAATTCAAAGTGCTTTTAACAAATTCAAATGGCTTTTATATCTTTCAAGATTTACAGTCTGAGCGGTTTATTCAAAAACATAGCTGAATGGATAAGAGTAATTTTGAAATCCACAACTCCAATCGTACTTTTTAGTGAACTTTCGACATAGGAATAGGATTATACTCATGAATTTCCAAACGACAGAAGTCTTTTCCAGAAATTTAAAATAAATAGCTTTCATGCATAGTTTGTAGCCATTGAGACTGTTCCTTCAATTTGTTTTCCACTGAATGGTTACCATATTCATATTATTGACTAATAGTCGTTTAAATTCGAAGTGATGGCTTTTATAGCTTTCAAGATTTAAAAAATTGGCTTATTTCAGAACTTAGATGAATGGACAAGTGTCATTTTGGAATTCACAACTCCAACTGTACTTTTTAGTGGAGTTGAGAGATGGTGATAGCTGATAATTTTTTGTTATTAAAGCCGTAGGCGTTACATCACTATGCTTTTAGTTTTAACCATTTATTCGGTGTAAGTATGCACGAACATTCGTCACTAATTCGTACTAACTACTATTAGATAATATTGGATTGGTCTGGTGGAAAGAGTTGAGGTGAAGCAATATATCTCGATACGGATTTTTACAGCACCAAATAGAGAATTCTATGTGCTCTAATAGCGATGGAGGAAAATCTTATCCATTACGTAACACATAAATGTCTTGTCATAATTTTATCCGTGTCTGCATTTCGAAATTTTTGAAGAAGAATCATGTAGTGGCGAAGAAAAGGGCATAGGGTAAACAGAATAGCAGAGAAGAAAAAAATCTATGAATTAGACTGAGGGAATACTTTGATATACGATGAAGGTAAAATTTTCCTTTTTTATCAGTGATTATGATAAGCGATGCTTTTGCGAAAACATTACTTTCTAGGATGTGTGGTGCATGTACAAATCTGCCTTTATACCGTGAATGATGCTTGATGTATGATATGAGTTAATTTCCGTTCTTCCAAATCATACCAATTTTTTCACTGAACGGCGCTATACCATTATACAAAAGATAAGGCGGACACAAAAATTCGTTTGTCAACTTCATTCAATTCTTAAATATCGTCAAAGATAGTTTATCAAAAGAAAAAAGGATAGTTTAAATGGAATTAAATTTAAAAAAATGCTAATTTTTTCACCGTACGGGACTAAAATACACAAAATCAGTTCAAAACGAATTATTTTGTTTTGTAATTACTCTAATTTTGAAGCCACCGTCCAAGACAGGTTGTAAAACGAAACAGATAAATGTGTTTTAACGGTGTATAGCATCCAATTTGATGGTAGTCTATTTACATGTTTTTGGAAGCCTTTCTTTTCTGTTTACTCAAGAAGACGATTCATGAATGGCGTGGTATATTTTTCCGGCGTCTATATCATTTCCGATGAATATGTTTCTGATATCCCTCCCAAGGAAGCAAGAACCGACTCTATGGTTTCTTTACTAGAGTCAATATTGAGAGAGTTTGGTCATTATGCCCATATAACTTTCAAGTCAAACGAATCCACTACAGAGAATAAACACAACTTAATACCTTCAAGTACGGATATGAAGTTCAAAATAAGGTACACCCTCTGATTACTTTTACAATGTTGTTATTATGATAAGTAATAACGCGGGTAAGGAAGATTTGCATTAGATCAACATGCCAATATAAGGATAAGTCGATCTTGTTCCATTTTATACAAATAAATTTGGACAAACCCCTTTAATAATGAATCCGACCCAGTATTCTTCATTTTATGTACGCATGAGCCCTGTTCATTTTCTTACCCATCCTTGGTTCCTCAGCATCCAACCTTCCATTATGGTCGATTTTCATGAAAATAAAATACCTCAGTTCCTGTTATAACTAACAGTTATTATAACTCCAGGTAATCTTGCGCATAAGTAAGGTTTGCATGGAAAAAACGCAACAATTTTAATTCACCATCCAATGCTATAACATTTTCTACGTTCAATTATCTCATTTAATCTGGTATTAGGCCCACCATCCTTTTCACCTTTTTCTTTACCCCACTCATTTTCGTTTTGTGCCAGAGAAGCTTCAACCTATCGAGGTTTGTAGTATCTTCACTCCTCGAATAGCAGTTTCCTCTTCTCACCCTCTATGTCTAGCACTTCCTCATTCCTTTTTCTCTCTCTCCTTTAACCTTACATGAAATTTTCTTTTCCTCAAAATTATCTCAAACGCTTTCAGTACATTCTTATTCTCCTCATTCATCTTATCCGTCTAGAAAAATGGATACTCTGAACACGTGAAACACAAAATGAACGTGAAGATAAAATTGAATTCTATTACTTATGACTAAATATAACCTTAATAAAGAATAAAAAATTTAAAAATAATACATTTATAAGCACCAATGTCATTCATAACTGAAAGTGTTGCAACGAATAGCTCCAAAGCCACCTGGAGGCTGGCTTCGGAGATAGAATTATCGATTATCGTCAAAGTTAGTTTTGATAAAAATCTCAACTCCTACAAGATGGCTGCGATCCATTTATATAAGACATAAATTCTTCCTTTACTTCGATATGCGTCTCTCGTCACTATCTCTCTTAAGCTTGTTTACATTCTTCTTCCAGTACGACGAAACAGCCTACTTTCAAATTCTTCAACAAATTCGCTTCAATTCACGCAGAGTTCCATATTTAGTTTATTGGTTAAAATTTAAAATTAATTATTAAAAAAAAATCAATTTACTTTGCTTAAAACGGTTGCTCGACTATTGTAACCGATTCCCTGTATCTTTTATATTTTCACCGCTTTTCTAAAACATGCACTTTGAATACGTCGATATTTTACGCCCATATCCAATCTTGGCCACGCCAAATTTAATAATAAACCAGAAGACAAAAAATGTAAGCATGTCAATAATAAAGAGTAAGAGCAACAGTATATTTAGCACAGCGTTTTCATGAGCAAAGGGAACTCAAATTCCGATATAGTACGGCTTAAAAAGGGCTCATCTTCTAATTGTAGATAAATAGAGCTAAGTGATGGGGAGGTCGCCATGACTGGGGTGTTACTCGGAAAAGGCTTTTAGAAGATTAATGAGGAGGGAGGCAAAAGGAAAATTTTCGTCACCACGGTGAGCAGCAAAAACCTCGTCTCACTTGCTTCTGAAAAGCCATAGAGGATGAACCGTGCACACAAATAAATGAGCTCGGGTGTATATTTGTCCAGGCATGTTGAAATAAGTTATTTTTTTTCTCACGCTCGTTAACATCCTGGAAACTGCTTCCGGCTTTGGATTTCATTGCTTGAGTTCTAAATGCGACTGATTTTCAGCGCCTCACAGTTAATTACCTTTCGATGGGCATTCTGCGAAAATGAGTCCTTTTTAACACAAAATGGTGGTGATATGTCAAAGAATGTATTAGTTGCTGATATTGAATTAAATTCGGTATTATGAGTGATGTCGATAGCTTGGGTTCTAAAGGTGAAAAGAGTGAAAAAATCTTCACGCTTGAAGATATACCAGTAGATAACAACTATCTCTAATTTGAATTGGTATCCGAATGGTGGGTAAGAAGTTTTGGGAAATGTGGACTGTAACACACCAAGCCGATACGCAGCAACTAATTCAATTGTCATCCATTCATTAAAAAGGTTTTTGAATCGATTCTTTGAGGAATGCATTGACTATTGATTAAGTTAGTTTTGATAAAAATTCCAACTCCTTTATGATTACAATAATCCATTTAAATCACGCATTAATTCTTTCTTTACGTTAATACACGACTCTCGTCATTATTTCTATTAAGCTTGTTTTAATTCTTCTCCATTTTTTTGCCTAGCATAACTTGATAGCCTACTTTTAGATTCCTATAAATACTAAAGAAAAATACCTCCTCTAACCACCTTATTTACCCATTCCTTCATTAATAGTATCAGTTTTATCTCCTCACCAAACTTTTTCATTCTCATTTTTGTCTTTAAATTTGTCCACGACACTCTTCCCATTCTCCTCCTAAAACCACATCTAAAATACTGGCAAAGTTTCAAAGAACGTACTAATTGCAAACATTTTACTAATTTCTGCATTACCCATGATGACGATGGCTTGTTATATTCTAACCAAAGATGGCTCGAAAAAAAATTTGTACACGTTTGAGGAAATATCAGTTAATTTTGAATTAAATCAGTTAATCAGAAAACTTGTCAGTAGACCGGAAACGAAGAGAATCTAACCAGAAGTATCTTTCTCGCTCATCTACCTAATGAGAAGGTTTCTTCGAAAGATCTTATTTGTCATTGGGAATTGAAACCGGAGCCCTTGAATGTGTTGACCGATCACACTCAGCCGACAAAATGGACTCAGAGAGGCACTAATAGATGACTTTTAGGCTCCACGTTTTCTTTTAAAAGTATTTAGCTTAGCGACTCTTAAATCTGCGCTAGATTTGTCTTTTACCTTTCACCTTTTTTTTGTTTCTGTATGTTCCCATAGTTTACTTGGGCTAATACTTCGGTGTGTTTTTTGTGATTTCTTTAGGTCACCAAGAAATTGTGCCAGATGTATTTTATTTATTTTTTTCGTTTGAGCAGATATTGTTGTACGTGCTTGTATTAGCTCAAATGGAGAAAACCAGAGCATTAGCAAACTTAAATTTATAATTACTTTCACGGAAAAAACTAATCATTATTTATTTGAAAATATTATGAACATGCATTTGTTAACCAAGAAAATGTTCGTCAGTGCGTGACTCAGAAAAAGCCAAAGCTCTAAGTAGCAAGCTAACTCCTTCCTTAATTCCTTTCTTTGTTAAATAGCTCTGTGGTAAAATTCATGAAAATACCTATATTATTAAAGAGAAATTAGAGAAATGACCTTCTTACAGGAGAGATATCGTGAAACAGCGTATTGAATGATACACAAAGATATCGTGCTGTCCACTTTATTCTAATGTCACAAACTCTTCCGATCGTAGAAATTTGTTAGATTAAAATTGAGGCACTCGGATTGCAAGATAATCAGGTACTGATGCTACCCGATCCAGACACGTGCAATAGATGTTTTGAAATTGAAATGAAGTGCAAAAAAAATCAGCTTAAAAAAGTCATTTTTCGGCCCAGAATTACCCATAGGGCATCCTTTACCACGACTCTCAGTCTCTGGATTATTTTTATCGAGTTTTTACTTAATATTCTGGCTGCATAGGGCAGGTTTGATACTTGAAAAATATTGATTTTTCGGCCCAACCTACTATAGGTATCGAGTGATTTGGTTGGCTGAACTCACCAATAAACAATAAAGGGAGGTATGGACTCGGCTCCCCACGCAGAGGTGACGAGAGAGAGCTGTGGGTATGGACGAAACATGGATAGACAAGACGCGAACGACAGGAATGGAGGCATTGGAACACCCTATGCATCGAGATACGGCCCACGATGGAAGGGCGTTGACATGTGTCACAATGTAACACTATTCGAAAGGGAGTCCGAGCAGGGGAGAGTTCACGCGCAAAACATGACGATTCGCGCACTAGCTAATCAAGTCCGATGAGACGTCGACCGTGACACAAAGGCCGGTTGGAAGTGACCGACTGGAACTCGCTCCGAGTTCGCAGGCAGCAGGATTTTTGCCGTCAACAGTTGTCTGATGGGATGATTCCAAAACGCGCGGTCGGCAATACAGACCGAAACGAAGAGATGGGTGGAATCGTAGACGGGATCAGAAAAGGCTGAACCACCGAGCACAAGTCAGGATGGCATTAATTGCGCAGTATTGACGAGGTTATGTCAAACCGTCACGCGCTAAGCGGCTGGTCAGCACAGATGAAAATGCGTAAAGGACTTTGTCATCAAAGTCATCAACTGAGGTTGACGCTTGTGAAATCCTTTGCACGCAATGAGAATTTTTATGATGTTTTACTTTTCTTAAAGATGTAAAATCTATTTTAAATAACTGACTCCAAAATTTCAATTCATCTACCTGAAAAACGTAAACATGTTTGTTCCATTTATGGACTGAAAATATATATTTTTAAGACTACACAATGCAGAGATAAATGAAAATTATTTTTATAAATAAAGCCTCATAATCAATTAATTAGAAAATATTAAAATTTTCGTAATAAATATGCTATAAGTTCTATCCATCACATCAAATTCCCGTTAAAAATCCACGTTCATAAAACAATATGCCATAACAAAACATTCAGCGGATTTTGTTCCAAAGATGTTTTTTTATCAAAGAGCATTCTTTGTACATGCATGATAGCGCAGGATGAATGCCATTACTAAGACATAGATAAAACTATTCATTCAATGAAAAAATCCAAAATTATCATAGAATTTTGAGCCTAAGCCATTAAAGAAATAAATATCCATGTGAACCATAATCCTCTAATTCACTTTTGTTATCGCCTTTGGCTTCAATTTGGTCACTTTGCCTGTTATTACAGTTATTGTTTATGACGACACACCGTACCACCCGCAGTTTTTGAGATGATAATTTACGAAATAATGACCGCCCAAGGCGCGGGAATGCGAGTAACGGCTTATTGTAAGGGCTCACTCAAATACAATGATTCATACCCATCATATCAAAAAGAATTTAAAGCTATGAAGTACTTCGTTTGCATTTGAATTGCAGGATTTGTCCAAAATTAAAAGTCCTCCGTTCAATTTCTCGACGTATCACGTGGTCTAGATTCGAAAAATAACATTTTTGAAAAGTCCATTTTTAACTCTCAAATGCCCCCAAAAAGACAGTTAGCAACACTGTGATTGATAAAAAAGTTAGTTTAAGAGAAATTTTCTAGGGTTTCAGACGATATAATCGGGGTTCGATTCTGTAATTTATTATTTGTATCTCGTCTCGTTCACCTTAAACATTTGTAAGAATCAGTCACTCAATAAGTCAGTCGTCGGAAGTGGGCTTTATAGTATATGTGGATAAGAAGTTCCTTCACCAACTATCAGTTTTATCGTGGGTCAAGGCTATCAGAGACACCATCGGATAACTCCAAAGAAAGGAAATCCATTGGCTATTTCGAAAAGGCCATTCCGAGAAATCTCACACACACTCACATGTTCTCACAAAATCGCTTCCTTTCCACTTTCGCGCGGATTTTACCTTTAAAAATTCATTGAAGTGCATAAACTACGGCCAAAGAGCCTGAATTTACCTTCCTCGAAGTGCCTGTTCCTTTTACTTATTCTCAAGGGCTCTCAACTCTTTATTTCCTGGAGCAGTTCCTGAGAGCTATAAAAAAAAATCGAAAATCAAATTTTGCTTAAATGTCTAGGCTGCAATACAACTCGTGGGGGGATAAGGAACATAATCACTTCAATACGTTTAAAAAATAGAAGAAAAGTATTTGAACTTTAAAATATTTTTAACTGCTTCAGACTTGGCTTCACAATATTTTTCATCCTATTGTTATATTAAATTACATTGAAGTGGTACGAATCAAAAACAAAAAGGAGTATAGATTTGAACGGTAGCAGCAAAGTAGGTACCCTAATGAAGGAAAAGGTCATGGTTTTAATGTCAGAAGAGTTTGAGTTAGATGAGGTTTGAAGATTTTAATATCCTTTCATTATTACACACTAAAACGGGTAGTCAAAAGAATTGGAATATATATAATTCATTTAAATAAGTTATTATACACAAATATAAACAAAGATATTTTGCGTGCGGTCTCAGCTTAGTTAAATTCTTACCGAAGTCGGTTACTTTAAGTTTTACCTAATTTAACAGTATAAATCATTCCGAAGAAATAGTGGGAAGAATTTAAAACTATGAAATAAATCTTCAATGATTAATATTTTGGTGAGATTTATTCCTGCCAAGTTAATTTTCTTCCAAAATGGAGTATAGCTACGAGGCTTTCAAGACTGAAATATTATCTTTTAGATGAAAGATTACGCTTCAGAAAGACCCATAGAGGATTAAAAAACTTTAGCCAAAACATTATGCAGTAAAGTTACTATAAATATTACCTGAATCTTGTGCAAGCAGAGTTTCATAATATAAATGCATTATATGAAAAGTTTTGTAAAAATCCTTTTCGTACGTGACATGGCGTGAGAGAAATATTTCTGCGATTGTGAGTTGAATTAATGGAATTTATTTAAAGTATAACTGCACTTTGACCGAACAGAAACTGCTACAACTTAGCTAAAATGATCTTCAAATCTGAAGAAAATTGTTATTTATCTTTGCGAATAATAGAGAAAAACTCATTAGCATTCTGGCAATGCTATCCACCATGTTATATTTAGTAAGGTTTTCTTTTTGGGTAAAGAAAAATAAAATAAAATTACTAAATGTAATTTGTAATGGAAAATGGAAATTTTTATGACAAATTAGAGCCAAAGATGGACGAAAACACTTGATTATTCATCAATTGGTGAAATATAAATTTTGTTGTCCACGTCTAATGATCATCTACTTAACAATAGGCATTTGGTTTAATACTTTTGGGTCTATTACGGTATAAATCCATCCAGCTAGAGATGGAGGAATTCCTGCCTTTATGCTTCCCTAAATTTTTTACACTTGAAATCTGTAACATTTTGATAATCCAGGAATCAATTAAATTCACCTAGAAAGACATCTAGAGGAGAAAGCACGTTGATCGTATCCTGCAGTTTATGCAACATGCACGATATAAATGTCATTTGGGTAGCCTACCCGTGCCTACATACATCGTAGCATTCGATAGCGGCGGGCGGCGGAGTTATGGCGCATTCTTGACGTCCGCTTTGCACTTAAAGGATTTCTGTGTGAGGATTACAAAGGTCTCACTGGGGATTTGAACCTGGGACCCTTCGATCAGAAGTCCAACGTTCTACCAAATGGGCCTATACCGGTATTATGACTCTACTCAGTACAGAGAACGATAAAATTCATTGTACTTAAGAAATCAAAGGCGGAAAATTGAAAAATTAGAAAGTATTTTAATTTTCGTAATAACATATATTATAAGCTATCACTCTCACCTTAAATTCTTGTCAAACTATCCACACTTATACAACAATATACCATGCTAAAACTTTGAGCGGGTACTGACAAAAATATTTTTATCAAAGGGCACACGTTTTCCATGTATAAAAACGCAGGATGAGTACCTACTTCCAATCAGATATAGATGATGATAATTTTTTTGATTTATATGATTTTGGGAATCAATTCAGAATTATCGTATAATTTAGTGTATTAGCCAGAAGAAGGATGAAAACCCTTGTAAATTGTAATCCTCTTACAAGAGTTACAAAATGTTTCTTCGCCACCAACATGTTTTCTCCAAATGCGTAATTCCAAGGAAAGAAAATCTGTAAAAAATTTCAAAATGGCCTAGAAATCTTGGATCACACGATTTGATAAATAATCTGGCAGTAGGTTTGAAGAGGGTTATGTAAGTTTCTTTTCAGGGATCGAAGAGGCTATGAAAACCTCTTTGGAGAAAAAACTGTAATTCAAGGTGGGTTATCCAGAGGTTTCTAAGAGACTTGCTGGAGGTTTTCTGTAGTGCCTAATCAAAAGGCGTATCTTACAATTTTCAAATGCTGAGAAGAGGTTTTCATGAGGATTTGTAAATGATATGCAACAGTCGATTCATTCAACAGTCGAGGATTTCAACGAGATCCTAAGGGTCCTTTCAGAAATCACTAAAAATATTTCTTTCGACAATTCCTGAAGTTTAAAGTTTTCATTGTAAGAATCAGTCCGATTTTCAGCGTTTTGAAATAAAAAACCTATATAGCCTACTCCATTAATTTTTCAGGAGAATTTTGATAAAATGTTCTGAAATCCTCCTCAAAAACCTAACCAAAGTCTCTTACCGGCCCATGATTTTCATCACGTATGGTGGAATAAACGAGTAAGACACGAGCCTCAATATATAAACCACCTGCTTTCGGAGTTGAAGCTAAGAATATTACGTGGGTTTCCACACGCACTGCAATTTATGCAGATCGAGCTGGCGATCGAATGTGAAAGGAAGTGTTCGTGCTCAGTGGTAGTTACTACGGGCCCAATGACATTCAAGGTCATTGAATCTCTGAGGTTGGGAGTTCTTCCTCGGAAAGGTCATTTTGGAATCAAAGGAGAGAATGACGGAAACACTTCACGTTTGATAAAAGATAGCAGTTATTTATTTCATTAAATTTTTATTTATTTGGTTAGTGCGGTGGTTATGATGCTTGAAATCTAATCCAACTAGAACTATGCAATAGAACGCGTTTGGTGATTAAAATAACTGATAGTCAATGTGATTCACGAGACTATACATAATGGAAAATTCAAAGAGGAGGAAGTTCTCTTTCCGAGGATTCCTATGATCCCAACTGATATGCCCTTTCAGTTAAAACGAATTCAATTTACAAGTCGTGTTGCATTCGCGATGACGATTAACAAATAACAAAGTGAGTGTTTGTGGTGTGAATCTAGAAAAACCATGTTTTTCTCATGGCCAAAAATATGTGGTATGTTGACGAGTTGGTAAGATATCCTCTTTGTTTGTTCTTGCGCCTGATAAAAAACAAAAACTGTTGTATATCAGATAATGCTTGGCTTAAGAGTATAAACCCGAATGTGTAGGGTACACCGGGCCACGTTAATTCAGTGCACTTTTTCGAACCGAGTGATAACTAGCGCCAAAAGTTATTACATATTAATGCTGCTCCACAGAGGCTATTTTCATGCAATTATGAGCGTTAGTCAAACATTGGTCTAGCGTTGCGTAAACTTGACCCCAGAAAGGGGCAAATTTACAGACCTGTACACCTAATAACATCTTTTCGGTTATAAACACAAATAGACCAGCAACTGAACGCAAAGAATTTTGACTTTACCATCTGCTTTATAAGACCACAATATCTAAAATTTCGTAAATTGTAGCATAAATATTCGAAAAGTCATCGAAAAAATCCGCGTATACGTGCCCCGGTCTACCTAATTTAGATTTAATAAAGAAAATGTCTTTCTAACAGGCCATTTTTGTACTTATTTTTTGCAATTTTATGGATTAATTAAAAAATAAGTTAAAAATGATTTAACTCGGTAAAGCCACTCTTAATTTATAAATGGTGTAGGGGAGCTTTACTCAGTACCGGACGCCTAAGGTTTTTTAAAAAATATATAATATTTTTTTGCAATACATGTAGGAAACAAAAATGAATATTTTGAAAAGTTAAAATGTTTATTTTTTACAGAAACAGTCAATATTGAAAAAAGAGGATTGGTGAAATACATAAAATCAATAAATAAAAAAGATTTAGTTAAAAAAGATTTTGTTAATGATCCAGAAACGCTTGCCCAGTACCGGACACTTAAAAACACGTTGATTGCATTGGTTAACATATTAAAAATAACCATTTAACACAAGTATATAGTTAATACTTGTTGAAAAAGAGGTCTACTTGTTGTTTTCTGAAACCGAGAGGTCGTTGAATACTGGTTGACTGTGGTTATCGCAACGAAATTTGATGATCACGGCTTAAAAATTCATGGTCTCCTGCAGTCTTCTTTTCTTTCTTAAATTGGTGCGGAATTTTCAAGTGTTCAGGTAACTTAAAAGCAAATCTTGGAAACTCTTTCTTATTTAAAGGCGTTATCTACTTGTCTAGATCTATTAAATGCTCGGCTAATTTTGTTTTTAGCTCATCAGAGAATGTCTTCATAAAGTGACCCATAGAATAAGTGGCTTCATAGCCACGTCTCCACCTCCTCTTCGCTGCTTGATTCTATCTGCTAGCGTACTAAGTACTGCATTTTCATAGAGTCCTCTGACCCTTTTTTTCTCCTTCGTCATCGTGTGCGATGTGTTTGGAAGTAAGATAATAAGGTTTAGTGAGCTAGCACACTATAGTGTCAGTGTCTGGTACTGAGCAATGCACGACTGTCAGATACTGGGCAAACGTGGTGGGGATACGATTTAACTTTAACCTTGAAAACTAATGTTTATAATTAAATATCAATTACTTCAATGCATTGTCTTTTTAAGTAACATTAACGCAAACTATAAGAAAACTAAAGAAAATCTATTGACCAGATATCACAGTTTTGAAGCTTAAAAATTAGGTCGGGAAGCAGTCAACGGGACAAAAACACGTACCTCACTCACTCACTGCTACTGCAAGACTGGCAGGAAATGGCTGCCTGCAGTGCAATGACTGTGGATTGCATAGCGCTTTCAGGGTTAGGGTGCGTGACCCTGCTATCTAGAATCTTTTTTCGGAAACATATACTGCGGTACTGGGCGGTGTCCTGTATTGGGAAAGTCTCCCCTACTTAAGCGTATATTGATTACTAGGTGGTTCGAAGTACGCAGTTAGTTTCAAAATAAACTTAAGTTGTGATGGATAATATACCAGAAAAAAATCGTGAAGCAACCAATGGCAGATTTGCGATTCATACAAGTAATTTAGTTATGATATCACGTGGAAAGTAGATAAAGTTTGGAATAATTTATTAAAGATAGGCTCTCATTATCTATTCTTGCACCCTTAGATTAATAGGGAAATTCAATATGAGGCTGCATTGTAGTTTATATAAAAGTGGTAAAACAGCAAAAGAGAAAGTCGAATCTCCCCTAAAATTCCCTTTAATTCAGGAAGTGCCAAGATCTCACACGCCTGTCTTTAATATCATATTCTTGCAAAATATGCGAAAAGTATATTCATCAAACCTTTAAAATCGAAATATTATATGTAAGCTTGGAATTTCACAGGAAACCTAACTTAAGAAGCACTCAGAGATAGGATAGAAATTACATTAAAGAGTATAAACAAAGCTCCATTTGCTCATTCATACATGTCTCATGAAAAACAACAATACTTGATAATCCACAGCATTTCCATGAAATAAAGATACCTATTTACAATTTCGATATAATTAAAAAAATAATTTGAGGGGAAAATACGCAATCAAAAAATAATAAAACGGTTAGAAATAGATAACAAGATTTCATACGTTACTGCACATAGGGTTCATGGTTATTTTCAGAGGAGATTAACTATATTAGGTGTAAAATTGAATGGGATTACATGAATCAAATGTAGGAAGTTAATAGTTTCGATATAATGTGGGCTTTTTCATAGACCCGGAGTTCCGAATTCAAATAAAATTAACAATAAAGTTTCACCGAAATTAAGTTAATAAAAGAATGAAAATAGCGTATTTAAAATTTACCATAAATGAAAAATGAAATGAAATAATTTCGAGCTTTACATTTGCAATTTATAGTAAGCTCTTCTATATTTACAGCATTGTATGTTTCATGTTTGCTTAATAGTTTTGACAGAAATAAAGGCATAAACTCTTAAATTACGAAATAGTGGAAAAATTTGTAAACTGGTCTCAAAAAACCTGAACGCAATTTTGTTGAAGAACCATAGTTAGCGAATTGCCGAATCGCTCAAAAAACGAAAGAATGACATAGTTTTCTACTTTGAATGTGGATATTGACGACCTTTAGCCAAAAATGTTTTTTACATCTAGAAACCCAAGTTAAAGAAGGATTATCCTTAAGTCAAGATATTTATTCGAGTAAAGACATATTTAAGCTTTAATACTTGCCTCATCTTTGCACTGAGTCAAGCAAAATAAGTTTTGTACAAAGAAATCGTCATCATTAACTCACCCAATGTGAGCTTAATTCAAATATTTCTCTGAAGGAGTTCGCATAAACTGGAGTTGGACAAAAAGGATGAGAAAGGTTATAAACTTTGAGGGCAAAATTATGGACGACCTCCAGAGAAAAATGATGCAGAGGTCATAAAACCCCTGATGAATTATGTAAACCCGAAATAAGGCAATACCCTCTCCGGTAACTTCCACTTGATCTTAAGCCCTAAGATGACTCGAGAAGATACACATCAAAGGGACGCTTGCACATGCATACTTATGAAGGATGATAAGAACTCTTTGACTCACATTTCAGAGATGAGAGCCCTGAACTTGCAAAATGCCTCTCCCAAAGACCAAGGGTATTGCTGCCAGTATACGTTGAGATCATTTGGAAGACCTGAAAAAAGAAAAAGAAAGTTAGAAATATTGTCTCGGAGCCTTAAAAAAATAGAAAAGAAAGATGTATTACGAGGAAATATCTACATACATGAAAGGGGATGTCTGTTTGTCTACCCGCAACACTTTTGCATAAGGCTACATGGATTTCAACCAAAGTTAGTTCTGAGATGCATTTAATTCTCCCAAATCCCGCAGTGCTACTTAAAGTTGTGTGCAATGCGTAGTTTGCGTCATATTCTAATTATCTTTTGTTACGTCCTGTCATAAAAATTCTATGGTTGTATATCCTGCCGGGTAGGCAAATCCTTTGACACACTCGCACGGAAAGGAAACATAACTCAAAGGATTCTACACTCCACTATTAATCTACACTCCACTATAATCTTCTTGGAGCAAATATTTTTGCTAGGGTAAGAGTTCACTCGACGTTTTTGGCACGGATGGCAATTGAAACAAAACTGTTTCGTTTCGACCCGGAGGGAAACACGGGGCCTGGGTTTAGTTTCGTTTACGCACGAAATTAAAATCACCGAGGAGTTTAGTTTCGACCCGGGACGAAACTTTACTCCCAGGAACGAAACTAAATTAAGCGAAACTTCGCTGCTCATAGTCAAGTTTCGATCCCAGAACTTGAGTGGAGGGGGATTAGAGGGAATAGTTTCGACCCATTACGTTTGACATACGTGTAGAGAGGTTAAAAAATCGGCTTAAAAATCTATCGGCCAGTTTGCGTTCACCGTTCTCCTGTGAGGGTAAAAATATGAGTACCCTATGCGTCTAATGGCGGTAGGCCGAACCTCTATTTCATTAAGCCAAACTTCGTACTCGCTGTGTAGGTCGAAACTAAACTGTTCGAAGGTAAAGCAAGTGGTCCCTCCGGTGCGAAACATTATCTACGTTTCGTTTCGTCCCAGAGTTTTAGTTTAGTTTCGATCCGAAGTAGTTCTGACTCCGATTTCGTTTCGACCGAGCGTTTACCTCTCCGGGTTTAAATCCATTTCGTTTCTAAAATTTCGCTCCTGGGAACGAAACTATTGAAATTTTACCGGTTTTGACTTTCGTTTAGTTTTTATAGCCACCCATGACTTTTGGTCATCACAAGTGCGGACACATAATGATCAATGTTGTGGAGCGGGGTATAAGTTGATCCCGTGTGGTGATTACAGAAATCGTTTTTTTCCATTGTTTGATGTTACATATGTATAGTATCATCATACCTGCTTTGTTCCTTTGCCCACTAATCCTACAAATAATTCAAAGTTCCAAATTTCCCACTTCTCTGGGTACTATCCTTCCCGAGCAACGCAGGGTGTCCATGATAAAATATAAACTAAAAATGGTGGTTTACAAACTTTAATATATTACTCCACTACCGACCATGGTTGCGATATTCCATGCCATTTTAAAGGTAGGTTGGTCAATTTATTATCAAGAAATAGAATTTCGAAACCATGGTCGTTCGTGGAATTTATATTATAGTGGAGTTCTCTTTTTCATTCTCCCCGTCAAGCCTAAAAGAATTTTATGCCACGAGAATATCTCAATTGATACACATTATATATTTAGGAGATTTTTATCCAATCAAGGGCGCCGATAGCCCCCTTTAAGCCGTTTTAGCGGTGATCGCCGGTTACCAAGGATCCATGTTAAAAACTATGTACATAAATTTATTGAAAGTTAAAAAAAGATGGAACTCATCCCGCAACTCTTCTACGGAAATAAAAGAATCCCAAAACGCCTGTCTGCCCGATACTTGGGAGTTGAAATGGACAAACGACTAACTTGGGCGATCCAGATCCAAAATAGTATCAAGAAAGCCATCGGAGTAAATGCATCCCTGTTTCCACTAATGCGCTCCAAATCGCCGCTGCCCACGAAGACAAAATTACTCCTGTATAATGCTACGATAAAACCATTATTAAGCTCCGCATCACCGGTTTGGCTGCATGCAGCGGCTACTCACTTGAAGAAAATACAAACCACAGAAAATAAAATCATCAGAAAAATCATTGGCGCGCCTTGGTTTATCCGGAACCAAAACATCAGAAAGGATCTCAAAATTACTCCTATTCTAGCGAAACTAAAATCTGCTCTAGAATAATTTGCCCTTACATTTGATAAAACAACTAATGCACTGTTAAAAAATCTTTGGGACTACGAACCTCCGCTGAAACCAAAACACCGCCTCCCCAAATGTGCCCTCAACCCTTCCCATATCCCTATCCCCTAATTCCCTGTCCAGTATTATTATGCCATGACTCTTTTAATCTGTAAAACGTGATCAACTAATCTGCCTGCAACATTACTAAACGAAACGCCCAGGAGACAGCTGCAAATCTTGGAACTGCGGAAAACAACAACGAGAAATATACTTGGACTTGGATGGAACACATTTATTCCGCGACAGCAGAATTCACGAAAGAATTTAATTCTAGATGTGTATATTTTTAATCGCAGATGAAAATTTTGTTTGACAATTGAATAGAGACATTGGAATTCGAACTAGTTTAAAATGACTTTATCCGTGTGGGATAAGGTTACTAATTGGATTATCCACTCCTAGGTATACAATAAAATGATAAAAAATTATTAAATACATTTGAAAATTTCCACCAATCGCAAATATGGCTAATTATTATATCTATTATATCGGAAGAGATCTCAGATGCTTTAGAAGAAGTAGATTATATACTGTGGGATCTATTCTAAATTACTTAGGGAAAAACAAAACACATCTCTTAGGGTTTAAATGTATCTTACACCTTTTATGTTCTTTTCTTTTTTCATTTTAGAATCCATGATATTCTTTAGGTTTTTAAAGGAAATTCTCAAAGTAAAATTTGATTTTATCATATTTACTGCGTCTAATTAAACATCCTATTCTCCAATGACCCTGTCTTCTCTTCCTTACAACACTTCGGTCAATAAAATGTTCATTATATGATCTATACTTCAAAAAAATATATATATTTATTTGCATCAATGCTGATCTTGTTGTTATTTGTAATTTTCAGTTGTGTTCTATGTTTACTTCTTCATCGATGAATATGTTTTGCACCCGTTGATTGGCGACCAAGCAATTTTATTTATGCTCACTTAGCATCAATACTTTCTCACGTGACGTTCTTTAAATGAAATATTAATCGATATAAGATGAAGTCTCATTATTTAACCATTTACGCTATAATCAGTGTCCTACAGCGGGAATATATGTTCACGTCACGAAACTAACAGAGCTGTACTTTCAGAAATGAAGCTCTAACGCTTCTAACTCACTTCCTCAAGACACCCTACCACTCTTTTTCTCATCGCCAAAGAACTTAACGTGGTTACGAGAGAAATTTTGTTAGATGGGTGAGAATATAAGGTGCTCAGACATGGCCAATGAATGGAAAATTGATGCAGGAGATTAAAAGCAAGCAAAGCGGGTGTTTGGAACGGGATTTTTTTTGTGTTGAGAGCATCATGAAGGCCTAATATAGTGAAGGAAGCAACGAACGTAGAGGAGGAAAAACAGCCTTTATGGACGGTATGAAAAGAACAATATCGAATAGCGAGAGTTATAAAATAAAATATCTTGACACTAGACTCCATCATGAAAATATAATAGCATAGATAGGATAGATAGCCAAGCTGCTCCATCTTAAATGCAAATTTACTTCATCTAGTATATGGCTCCTAAAAATAGCTAAGTCTTCCTTACGCCGCAGCGGACAAAGCCAATTTCCAATAAAGAAGCTTATCTTTTAAGTAATCCTTCGCTTATTTTTATTCATGGTATCTTTTCAGTTCAATGTATTCGGAAAAATGGATTACTACTCTCGCTAAAAAAATTCATCGCTGTGGTAGCGTCGCGATTAATTTTTATAACGAACAGTTTATTTTGAAGACGAGAGTCCATCACTACTTATAAGAGTATGGTAATGAGGGACATTCTTTAATCACTACTTAATTGAAATTTAAAAAATTATCGCGAAGATCTGATAATACTAAATTCACCGAGATCATATCGACTAAATAGCTATATCTAAGGTAAATAACAAATAAAAGGAAAATGAAATTAAAGAAATAAATATAAAATAGATCTCTCCGGAAATTAACAGCTAATACCGTCGACTGAATTGCAAAAAATGCCATAATTGTTAATTATAATTTGAATTGCGTAAATTTTCTGCACACAATTGCTGCTTTATTTTCGGAAATCCCTTTTCTTTTTAGCTATGGACATGACGATGGAAGGGATTGCATTTATTTGGTAGGACTGACCTTAATCAAAGCTTACCTGTTTCTAGCTGATTTGGCAACTTCACTGATTACTTTCGAGCATAAAATAATGTGTAATTAAATGTATATTAAATGTAATAAATAATGGTATTGAGTAATTTTTTGTCTTACCGATCGATTGTTAAACTCATTGCAAACCATCATTAAGATTAATTTCATACCTGTAGTTAGCTTTCTCACTTTCGAATATATAGTTTAAAAAATGCCATTAAAGCCGTGGTCATACGGCACATTAATTTATAACGAGGCCGCGTTTTCCCCTCTTTCTATTATAAAAAAAAAATTTGCCGTCCATAAAAAATATTAGTATTAATCATAAAAAAAGCGTTTCACTTCTTATTTTCGACACGAGGACACGTATAATTTAATACGCTCCTTTTTATTATAAATCGTAAACTCATGTACTTTACCTGTCATTTACGTATCGAAATAGAAATATTAGTATGGCAAACTAACTTTTGAAGCCACCATTGAATTCTCTTGAGAAAATGTCTGCTTCATCTTGCGTTGACCTATTTTATAATATTCAAGGAGTTTCAGAGTGTACATAATATCTGCTACACTTGTCGTACTTCATATTTTTGGAACGTTTGGATACTTTTACATTTGAGTTGCCATCATGGAATTTTTACGGCATATAACAACATTTACTTTCCCCTCAAATTTGAAAATATTACTCCTGATAAAATTTTGGGGTACTAAAGTTTCCTATTTGAGATATAAAGGCTTCATTTAAATACCTTGAATATTTCAAGATAGCTACGTAATTATAAAACAAATAATACGCCAGAAGATCTGATACTAACAATAAGCTTAACCAGATAACATCGAGTAAATAACAATACCTTAGGTTAACATATATTCAGACTAATAATATCTCCCTCGGTAAATGGAGGGTTGATACTGCCGACGGAATTTCAAAAACTGCCAAAGTTGTTACTTGTAATTTGATTTGCGTAATTTTTATACAGATACTTTTTGATATGTTTCGTTAAAAACTCCTTTATTTTCTACTACCGGAAATAATGATAATAGGGATTGTATTGATTTGGCAGTGTTTACCTTACCCTTTGTAATAATAACAAAATCCGACTAAGTACTTGTTTAAAACTGACGTCACTTTCTTAACTTGGTTATTACCAGAATACTTGCGAGTCACCCAGCAAAGAAGTCAGGGCGATGGCCTTAGGCTAAAGCAGTCTCGTGAGACGGCGAATCAAATATTCCCAGTGATATTAAGTCAAGCTCCGTTTGGGACGAAATTCATTTCCATGGCAAGTTCTCGCGGGTGGTTTAGAGCCTCTAGCAGGGTTAATGAACTCAACTTCCTGGCTCCGTGCATCAGATTAGTGTAGAGTAAATTATAAATCCCACAAGTGATTCGCAGATTTGAAATGCTCGATAGAGAACCGAACACTATTTTTATTGCTAATATTAATAAATTATTATTTGGTTTATCATTTTTATTGCTTATTTTAAACGCTACAGGTTGTGGAAGAGGTCGGAGATTCTAAGACCTAAGCCGAGATAGTCCAGAAGAAAGTCAAGAGGAAGAATACAGCCACAGCGCTTCGTTGTGTTATAGTTTCAGGAGGAAGTTCTTTGCTCCTTCTGAGGCCTGTCATACTTTAATATTATCTGGAGAACGGCTGTACCGATTTTAATGATATTTGTTTTTTTGGAATTGTCTCTGCTTTGGATAACAGAATAAACTTCAAAAATAAAAAAAAGTTTACGAAAAAATTATCTTTACCATAGGGGTATTATTTTAGGAGTTGGTAACACTGCAAAAGCTGTTAAGTTAATCAAAACTACTGATTAAATTATATTTTATTATTAATAATTCAATGAGTGAGATTCGCAACAATATAACATTTTAATAGTTAAGCATATTAAAAACATTTTAATAATATAAAAAATCAATTCTAGCTCATTATAAGCCCAGCTCGAGTTGACACGTCACTACCATGTTTGTCAACAAATCAAACAAGTCATTGTTGACTATCGGTAGTATCCGTGATCCGGTCAATGCATTGAGCAGTTTGATTTCATTATCACGGAATTTTTGCAAATTTGTTTCATCCAAAGGTGAGCTAATCAACTAAGTGTTCCCGAGCATGATGACAAAAATCACAAACGGTTGATTGAGTGAGCAATTTTGACGGCTAAGAACGAAGGTGTGGGAAGGAAGCGAGATCAGATAGCCATTGTGTTTTAATTAATTCTAATACTCTAGAGGAATTTAGAAGGTAAATTCCATTTTGGATGGACAAATGTTTCTTCATTATGTAAACGCATTTTTGTAAACTAAATTTGATTAATTCATCATCTCTGTAATTTTTTCCACCGAAAACCCTTCCATCTAATCTTACCCAACATTTTCTGACTAAAAAAATCACCCATTTGCTCTAGAAGAGATTTCCAATTTATTTGTCGATATATTATCATGCAATTATTATTTTATTAAATTCGCCATCTCATATCGTTACAAACTTGCACCCAATATTCTTTCCTGATATGGCACATACACTTAGAGTTCTTACTAACGTGTAATTACTCTAAAACCCCTGTATCGTGTAATAAACTTATTTTTATTCGCTTTCAGATTTCCGAGCAACCGCCTTCTCTGCTGCTCACCCGGATGTTTTTCACCATCCCTTTGCTTTTTAAACATCTACCGGCGGCGGTGCGAAGCTTTCGGTAGGCCGGACAGTGATATTCGGTTATGTAAATCGGAGAGTTGGTAGAGTGCCCCGGGGTCTCGCCTTTCTAAAAGGAATGTCATGCACGGCGTCGCTGAATGAAAGCGCCGGTAATCTGCGAAAAGGGGAAGTGGATAAAAGGCATGGGAGTCCAAGGTCAACGAAACCTCCAAGGATTTACCACGGTCAACGTCGCCAACAGCTAATAAAGAGCTCGCTGCCAGGGTTATTTGGCAGCCTTTAGGATTTTCGGTATGCTTTCCAAGTACTGGGCGACGTTTCCTTGTAATTTTTTGTATTTGTAGACACCCATGTTTGCATAAGCTCTTTCTCAGAAAGTTTTCGCAGGTTTATCGCGCCCCCTTCTTGTGTGGGCGCTTTCCTGCAGTCAGTTTTTTTCCAATAAGGACGAAAGTCCTTAGTAGAAAATACTCAGGTTTTTCCTACTTTTGCTCACCTCTTTCAGCACTTGGTAAATAATAACTTTGTTACTTATAATTTTGCTTGTTGATTGAAAAGCGTCCTTCTATCTCTCTTTATGTAATTTATCTATAATAATTACTTTCCGTTGCATAACAATTTTTATACTTTATATCATTGGAATTACTCTTTGCTGAAATAAAAAGCAAGTTATAGATAGGAATGAAAAAATGACGGTCAAATCGATTTTTATTCAAAATGAAACACTCGAATTTTCAGCAAAAATCGAAATCTGAACCATATCGGTCGATTAATCGAAAAATTCGACGGATCTTTTTTTTAAATACAGTCTGTACAAAAAGTGTATTATCCATTCGAAAAATATATGTCTGAGCAGCAAAAAATCCCAGAAATCTACTTAATGCTTGAATACATGATTGAATGAATTATTCGTTGTAAAAAATTACAAATGCAGGCAGATTAAAGTTTTGGTATCGCCGCTTGGAACCATTCGGCTCCACTAAAATTTTTAAGAAAGATCAACCGATTGAGATGCTTTCTTGATGATCGAGGGCGTCCTTTTCCAATTTCACCGGCCTCAGAGAAAAGTATTTCACACGGATCGGATGACGTTGTCATAGGCCGGTGATGACGCTGCTGGGAATAAACGAAATGGTTTAAGCTGAAAAATAAATTTTGGATCGAAACTCAAAGACTGTGTCTCGATATCGATTTCTTCCATATAGAAATATTAAAAAAATCGATTTTCGATTTGAATCGAAATGGATTTTTCATCACTAGTTGTAGATGACACATGTGTGACAAAATTTTGTTATGTATGGAGAAGCGTTGTGGCCTGGTGAGTAGAACGATTGGCCATTGAACGTTCAGGATTCAAACCCTGAGTAAAGCTTTAGGACACTGCTCACATTAATCCTTTATGAGCGAGTTGGCCCGACGAAAGAAACTTACACCCCCTAACCCTTAACGTGTGATATTCGCTCGCATGTTACTTAGACCGGAACGAACTCTACCCTAACCTATTTCAGTCAAATTTTGAATTGGGTCACTGAGTAAGTGACCTCATATTACATGATTCGAACCAGTGGCGTAACTATGGGGGGATGAGGGGGTAGATAAGAAAGAAAATCCCCCCAAATCCACAAAGAAATAAAACTTATTTCAAACTATTGTCTAGTTTTGAAATTTAATAACAGCATCTGCTCAAAGTTGAATTTCTAGTGGAAAAATCATGTAAAATTAATATCCATGCATGCAATTTTCAAATATTTTCTGGACCCCCATTGCCTGGGGAGGGTTGTCGCCACCCTAGGCCATCCCATCCCCCCAAAAGCATATTCCCAATGCACTGATTCGAACCTTTTGTGTGCGCAATCCAATATCTGAGCTGGTACGGCATTAAATATTTCACTTGAGTTAGCGTTATTTTCGGGATCAATTTTCCTACATGTCTCTCATAGTCTCACAAGATATGATCCGGGAAATTCTTCAAGAATTTTCACGTCATTTATCTCCCATAAGTTCCCAATCAGGATCAGAATAGTGACATTCATTAAAAAGGCGACTCGATAAACTTTTGTTCGCGCCTCACATTCATAAAATACTTCGGGAAGCTAGTTGGCTTATAAAAAGCGCGATGCCTGGCATATTTGGCAGCCTTAAGGATTTTCGTCGCTTATCAATGATGTAGGGCTCTCGCGCCAAGGCATAGAGAAAGTCTGGTGAAGGATTAAGAAATATTTTTTGGGGATCGTGAAAGTAGTATTTTAATATAAGCTCTCTTTACAACTCTAGCAGTTATGTACCTAAAAATAACTAAGCAACGGAAGCGGAACGTAGCAAAGAGGCCGCCACTCGACCGTGGTGTAATATTAACCCTTAGCGAAAAAACTGTTGAAATTTCAACAGTAAATTGGGACCACGTTTAAAACTAACAGTAACTATTAAAACAGAAATTAACTGTTAAAACTAACAGTTACTGATAAATCCAACAGTTATTGATGAATTCAGCAGTTACTGTTAAATTCAACAGTGGTTCCAATTAACTCTAGAAATTTCAACAGTTTTTTCGCAAAGGGAATCCTTGGTGCACCCCTTCGAGGTGTTTGCATGAACATATCATACACCATTAATGCGCCTAATTTACATTAAATGGTTAGTGAAGTGTCACTATGAGGCGCAAAGAAGGAATGCATTATAGGCGTGATAAAGGCGTGTCAATGCAATGGGTAGGTAAAGAACGTTATTTCGGGCTCAATCTCATGCAATGATTCAATGCTCTCAAAATGCGCTTCCATCTCACTCGTAGATCAAACCAGGATCGACTAAATCTTCAATCGATTCGTAATATTTTTCGTCGTCAGCGTCCACACGTATGAATCGAGCGGAAAAGTAGATAATAGTCGACTGCGACAGCATTCAAATGTTTTCGTGCAAACCAAGCTTAACACACAGCCACCTTTCAAACATTAATGTGCCACGGAATGTTGAAAAAAAATGAGCTAAAAATCACAGAAAATTAAAAGCTACCGGAAATTTTACACAGTTACAATAATTATACAACACGACCGGTTTCAAGAATTTATTAATTTGCAATAATATTTATACATAGCAGTTATCATTTATAGAGATTAGTAGAAAAAATGGCCAACAAAATCCGTACCTATGCGGCGCTGCGGTCACTTAAATTTTAAAGGATTGAGAATGATAGGGAGTCGTTCGTAGCAAAAAAATTGTTTACAAATTGAGTGTTATAATGGAACATGCGCCGAGCATTTTTCGTTGTTTTTATTTTGTTATTGTTTTGTTATTTCCTAATTCCATAAAAAATAAGACGGGTAACAAACGCTTTCTGAGGTGGCAACTGCATTTTTTGCCCTTGGAAAAAGCAAGGTCTATTCCCATCTTGCGATTACAGATTTGAGGAGGAAAGCTGCACCTTATCTGATCTGAAAACACGCTCCCCTGGGCTTCAAGAGGAAGGCTACGTGTTACGACTTCAATAGGAGCACCGCCGTTGGAGCTATTCCGTACTACGTGATCGTCAAATGTTCGCCGTCTACCAATACCTTTCTTCTCTTACATTCAGAGGCTTCCCTTGTCACAGAGTGAACGATAGGGAAAAAAAAAGATCTTTCTCCATTCCTGTCGCACGCATGAACAAGTCTGATTTAAAATTCATTGGAAAGACCTCATCATCCCGCTCGCAAAAGCATGAGTTTTCTTAGCCGAGATAATTTGAACTGCCAATTTCCCAAGGTGGTAGGTATATTCTAGGGTGGGCGGTGACAGTGATTTACAATCAATTAACGTCAAGCCAAACAATTTCCGAATATCGCGGGATTCGACGCTGTCACAATTAATTCGATCTCATCACCACAATTTAATACGTGATTGATTACATCAATCACTGTCACTAATTTCTCGCTAAACGCCCATAAAAACCCAATTTAACATTTGCCTCCATCACGCCATTCAATATATCTATCATAAATAACATACTTTTACTTTAGATCGACAAATAAAATTAATTTTTTTACCATAGGAGAAAGCTGGGTTTAGACGTTAAAGAAGTTCAATTGATGTTGAGCAGACTTGTTTGAAATTCACCTCGAAATGTATAACACTCCGACTTTGCAATTTTAACACTTCCATATACTGTTATTATTATTATTACACCAACCACTGTAAATTTATTTCTCGTCAGACGCCCTTTACAATCCAATTACTGGATTTTATCCATCACGTCTCTCAAAATTTGGCTCATAAGTAACAAATGTTTACTTTCAATTACCAATTGGAATATTCCTCTTCACTTCAGCTTAATGCTGGGTTAACAGGTTAAAGAAATTCAAACGACAGTGAGTAGACTTGTAGGGAAACTAATATCGAAATGAGTAACACATCCACTTTGTATTTTCGAACCTTCCAGAACCTTTCGAGCGTTGAATCCAAAGACAAAAGTATCCAGAGAATTCCGATACGATATGTGATAGCAGGAATGAGAAAAACAGGAAAAGTAGTGGTTGTGAAAGGATAAATGATATAATTTCATGTGGATTTTAAGAAAATACAATTAAATTGAGGCTAAAGACTGCCTCCTCATAATTATTAAGTGGACCAACTCATTTTTATTAGGTGGATGTATGGTTGAATAAATTAGATGGATTATAGATACAACTCTTTGCCTGGAAATTGACTCAAAGTTACCGCCTTTGATACATAAGTTACGATGGATTACTTATGTTCTCAATATGCTTCAACTTCACTTGCAGATCAAATCAGGGTTCACTAAATCTTCTATTGATTCGTTATATTTTCGCCGTCCATGTCTACTCGTACTAATCGAGCAGAATATTAGATAATATTCGACTTTTACAACTGTCAATTTTTTGCGTGCAAACTATAATTAAAAAACAGCCACCTATCTAACAAGAATGTGCCGCAGAATGTAAAAGAAAAGAACCACACAACCGATACAGCAGTTGGCGTGACCGTGAAGTAACCCTAGATAGGAATTGCAATTTGCTTTGTTAAAGAATCTTCGGCTTACATCCAACCCTGATATTTGCAAGGTATACATCATTCCAAGGCATCAGATCAGCAACGAAACCAATATTGCAATCGCCACTGGCTATTTTTGGAATGTCGTTATGTTTATGGGAGTAATAACGACGTAGTAATTTTCCACTCAAAGTTTCGACAACCCAACCGGTTTCGACACTTGCTGTGTCATCTCCAAGGGTGCAAGAATAATTTGCCAGCAAGAATAGATTTACCCCTATATGCACTAAACCATTAAGGCATTTGGTAACAAACTGACGTCAATCAGTTTGTATTTTCACCTAAGAAATCCATTCGTGAGATATCGCACAGCTTGTTGATTCGAAATGCACGTGGGCCTTGCGACTCATGAGGCATAAGACGAAATTTTCCCAGAGGTATCTCTCATTACTCTTCACAGGAAATTTTGGATATCATGCTCACTATTTCGAACTTAAAACGTATCTACTGCTTGTATGATCTAAGGCTAGCACAATGGTGGTGCGAATATTTGAAATCATTGCGCCGAAATTGAACTAACTCACTCCAGGATTTATAAAAAATAATAGCAATGATACTTGTTTTTACTGCTGATATTTTTTAAATACTGATATTTCATTCCACTTATTTGTACTAATTAAGGGGGAGATGATTCTGGTATGTGAGGTAGAAAACGCAAGAAATAATAGAGTAGGAGTCTGAATAAAGGTAAATATTTGCTTAAAGGAAATACATCTTCCGCTACTCTAAATTTAATTACCGGGGTAAGTGTAATGTAAACAAAAGATAGGCGATTATGGCCAAATATGAAGACTCTTCAAAATGAGGATAACGAGCACAGGATGAGGAATGGAAACGGGTAGGCCCATCGCTAAATTCGCGAATGATATTGTCCGTCATCTATCGCATAGCAACATGTGTACGAGGAAAAATGATAATTAAGAATACTACTGGTAATGAGGCCACGTGTAGTCGATTTATGGTTATCTGGGTTTTAAAAAAAGGAAGTAAAGTTATTTAAACAAGGGATTTATAACGTTTAACAGCATAGGGATAGAGACGATGATCTAGGAGTGATGGACAGCAGTTAATTAGCCAAGTGAATAAAAGAAAGCAAACAATTGCCATGGAATTAACTGGTATTAGGGTTTATTTAAAATGGATTAGGTTTAACTCTTCATTAATTGCTTTGCAAACTAGTCATTAAAACGCATATTACGTCCTTATGCATTTTAAATTTCAGCCAAACCATATTTTCCTAGTATGAACGCAGCGGAAAAATATTAATTAATCGCACACTGCAACGCAATATCAGAACTCATTGAGAAATGCTAAAAACGTAGTATTAGGTTCATAATGAACTATTACCCTAGCATAAATTCCACCGTGAGATTCGTAAAATATCTATTTAACTCAATACGAACGGAGAAGGTATCGTGCTCTTAGCAGGAACTTGTTTAAATAAAGTAGAGATTTTTTGGGATCTGCTATTGCAGAAAACAACCAATCGATGAATATACCTGATATTTTAGCAGAAAATGATGTAAAATTTCTATATGAAAGAGAACCTTGCAGAAAAATTTATGTGATAGTCTACAAAAACAGAACTGAGCGTTTCATGCGACTAAATACTCAATAGTAGTGATTTAGCGAGGGGGGGGGGGACGTCCCAAACCAATTAATTTTAGCAGAAAAATTAATCTATAAAAAATATATATATTTTACTCCACCAAAATGTAATAAAAAAGGGCTTCCCGGCGACTCATCAAGTGTGTAATTTTAAGCGCTAAAATAGCATAAAATGTTATTTCCAGGGATAAAAATGTTCACATTTTCCCTATTGGGGAGTTCCCTGATCCCTAGGGATGATGATGTGTAGGGGGGCACGACCCTGACCACCAGGGTCGTGCCACCCCTACACATCATCCTGTTCAACATAATTACTGGTATTGAATTTTGTATTCAACACCTATTCAAATGTATATCAGTGATTATCCAATTGTGCAACGAATATGTGAACATCGACAAACCCAACTATTCACCACCTTAAATTCAACCACAACCCATGCTAATAAAAAACACTCTCTTCTGTGGCTTTCATAAAAACTGACCGTGGTTTCGAAACCTTCTGCTATTCCAGGGGTGCTCTCAAATAGCGTGGAAATCATCCCAGTAAATAAGTAGATAGGAAAGTAACACGAGTTGGACTGCCAACGTCCACTACATGAATCTGAAGTATTAGCATCTGTATAAATAATTCAATGCATTTCAACGGCATATTCTCTGTGAAAGAGTAATTAAATTGAATCAATAAGTTGTTAATGTGGCCACGTGGAGTCCATATATTGGTCATCCGGGTTTCAAAAAAGAAAACAAAGTTATTCAGGTAAGGGATCTTTAACGTTTAACAACATCAGGAGAGGAGCGCTAATTTGAGAATGATTGACAGCAGATAATTAGCTTATTAAATAAAAGCACCCAAATAATTACCATGGAATTATGCGGCATTAGGAATATCAAGTTTGAAATTTAGGTTTAACTCTAGTAACTTCACCCCTAATTGGTCTACAATTTATAATCAACAAAATATCGTGCACAAATTTTACGTGAAATCAATTTCACCACCAATCAGATGAGATATGGAAGGAAGTTCTTAGGTGGAGCAAGTGCTGCAGGGAAGGAATGCTAAAAAAATAAATTGGAGCCCTCCTTCCCTGGAAGTAAGCTACATAAGTGACAAAGGAGGAGAAAAAGAAAAAGATTTATAGATATAATGTAAAGGAATGCGTCGTAACAGGGATTTTAAGGGAAAGTTCAATTTGCGGATGATAAAATCTCCATGTAAACCTACCTCAACCGCCTATTACCTTTTGACGAATGTTGATAACCTCATAAAAAGTGCTTAAATAGTGATAGATAAATAAAACCACTCTCATTAAAATATTAAATGGCTAATCCAACACACTTATCTACGCTCTCAATTCTAAATTTCTCACTATAAATTCAGAGCGCTGAGTTACAGGTCAGGTAGCATTATAAATTCCAACTCACTAGCCATCAACTGATTTCTGGCATCACAGTTAGGGTCCTAAACAAGTCACCAATTTAAACGTGCTCCCAAAGATGATGATCCTAGAAGAAACATCACTTTCTCTTCAATATTCATTCTTCTTTTTAAAAATATGTCTTCCTCTTGTATTCGTGTAGTGTAGTCCAAAATTGTAATACTCACTTCCGTTGTTTGTGGCCCTCAAATTGTGGCCACGAAAGCATTTGTATATTTTTAACATCTTAAAATTGTATTATGGATGAAGTGGCAATATGCCGAGTGTATCTGATAATTTTAGAGATAATTTTAGGATTGCGCCGATTATTGTAACAAACAGAACAAGATTGACTTTTACATGAACGATGATTTCTCTACATGGGGCCAAAAATATTTAATTTACTACCCACTGCAATGAGAAAAATTAGTCTAAAAAAATATTAAAACTTACTAAGGACTGGCATTGGTCTCAAGAAAAAATTGGTCATTTATTTTGATGGTATTTCATTGTAACAAGATGTAGCAGCTTCTGCGTTTTGTTTTTATGACAAGCATTCTCGTAATTTGCTGGTGGCTCATTTCTGGTCCTATGACTTTGGAGACAATAACAATACTCCTGAAAATGTTGAGTGAAAAGTAAAACCGTGTCAATCGGATTTAGAAAAGAAAGACGACTTAAATGATTACGGGACGGGTTTGAATAAAAAAATTACGTACTGCCTTTAAGCTTTTAAAAATAGAATTCTAAGCCATTATCCTTTTTTTGCAATCGGATGCAAATAATTACTCGAAATACATTAATTTTTACGATGCCTAAATCGTTTCGTCGATAATCTGTAGATCATGTAACAGCTCTATTCTATTAACCTTATTTGGAGTAGATTACGTAAAGAAACTATTTTAAAGAAGTCGATGCTGTATGTAAATATGCGTAGCATTATATGTTTTACGCGACTATAGCACAGAAACCGCATGAGTGGAAGGTATTTTAATACCAAACCGATAGACAGGATTTGATGAGTGAGCTATGATAGTATCCGTACTTCAAATTACTTCCCTCTCGTTAGATTTCATACAAAGTCATCAGTTGAAAAAGAAGGCAATGCACTGATTAATGTCGAAATGATAAATGAAGGTACGAGGAAACAATAGGGGGCCTACGACTTACTGTGCAGGGACCGTAAATCGCTCTCAAACATCCTATCTCTATGAGTGGAACAGAACAAATACTTCGCCAAAGCAACACATATATTGTTTACACTATCGAAGGCTACCACTCTAGCCAACACACCAACCTTTTACCCTTTTTCTCAGTCGTCTATAATATGTTTTATACAAGTCCTCATTCCAAGTAGAGTGTGACTTTTAGCAGAGTAACCATTCTAGTAGAGGGTGGACCACTGAAAAATGTCACCCTTCTTTTTCCGGGTCTGCGAACGCCAATAAGCCGATTTCTCAGCAGATCCTCTTCCGAGGGGGCGCAAACGGCGCCGGACGACGACAGCGCCGCCCGAGCGGAAACCAAACTTGGGCGAAGTTCAAGAGGGATCAACGTCCGAAAAATTGGACGACATCCTGGGATGAAAGTTCCTTTCTGCCCCGTCCCTTTGTTTCACTCGTGAGACGAAGGAAATATATCGATACTCCTTGAGCAGAAACATTCGCGACAAAGAAATGCCCAAAGGGCATGCTGGGAAACGATTTTTGAAATTCCCAGAGAAATTGCATCCATCATTTCGAGCCCTAGGGATGAAAGATTTTGTATTACACTATTTATCCCACAACTATAGAGGAAAATACTTTCGATTCGGATTGACTAAAATGTGCGTTAATGTAGATGGTGTAAATTCTACATGGTTCAATTTTATCATATTTATTATCATAGCTCTTTATGATAACTATGCTTTTTTATATGGTGATGTATTTCATCCGTGGAAAAAGCACAGTTTTTATTCCTTCAACTCCTTCGATAAAGGATTTTCACCATGTAAAGCCTGCTACTATTACTTTTATCATATGAACTTTAATTTACGTGTACATCAACAAAGCTACATGGGAGAGCATCAGTAAATTCTCACCATAGAAAAGTCCAAGGAGTAGTGATAATAGGATCGGTCTTATAGCATTCCTTCGATATCACCATTAACTCAATAAACATTTCTGTTAAATGAAGGATTACTGTAATGTTCCTTGAAACTGGGATGGATGAATTATGATAATTTATTGCGAGGCGATGAGGGCTCATCGTCAGCGTAAAGGACTTAAATATTTTACCAGAGGTGACGGCTTTAACACAATACCTATCCCGAAGGGAGCCTTCAAATCATTCAGCTTGCCCACCTAAAGCGATAGTCCACCATAAATCCAGTATAAGCTGCGTCAAGCCAATCTAAGTTTTTGACCATTGATGATGGCTTAATTGGTGATTACCAGAGGCAATTATATTTCAATATGACTGCTCGTGCTCAGGTGAAAGTTAAAAACGCATTTCAAAATGGAAATGACAAAACGCCGTAAAATTTAAATGATGAATTAATTTTCAATATAAATGTTCCTTCATTTAGCAAGCACTGACTACAGGCGCAAGTGAAGAGTCTATGTTACAAGCTTTGATGAAGCGCTTCTATTAATAAGATAACATTACAATACAGATTAATACACGGATAAAATAGTGAAAGACAGACGCTATGCTACGCTAGATCAAACCTCAAATACTCAGAAAATATTTGGCATACGGAATTGTAATTTTAATCGCAGGAATAATTCTCAAGATGGACCTATTTTCAAAACTTCGAATTTATTCAAGTTCAAATACAAAATGAACATACTTCATATTTATAAAAAGGAAGTCTCAAAGTTTTTTCATTGTGTATGATATCAATTTAATATAATTAATTTAATAATAATTTAATCGACGAATATTTGAAAATAAGTTACTTATTCAGAATAATCCTGTATATTTGGAGCCACAGCAAACGGTAAAAATGAGGGAGATTGGCA
Source organism: Ischnura elegans (assembly GCF_921293095.1). Lineage (NCBI taxonomy): Eukaryota > Metazoa > Arthropoda > Insecta > Odonata > Coenagrionidae > Ischnura > Ischnura elegans. Next base: position 66,161,859 of record NC_060252.1, read on the forward strand.
TAAAACGCGAGAGATGAAAGAATCAGATCTATAACGTGCAGTACATAAGCGAAATGCAAAAGGCCCTATTGGGAAAACTTCTATCCAACAAAATTTTTATTTCGATTTCCCAAAAACTAATTGCCGAAAACCCGAATCTACGAATCTATGTGGAGACTTGTGACATAACTTATCATGTAGGTTAATGGAACCATGTGGGGATTTCTTCAGCGCAATGGCTTGAAACACAATTTTCTGATTTTATTTAGGGATAGGGAATGGCCATTTCACTGTATCGCGTCCAGTGCCCTAAACTTGGAACCGATTTGATTCGGTCGATATGACTGTACATTGGCCTCCTGAAAAATGCCGATACGTTTCGATATGAAGCTCCTATCGTAAGGGCTTTCCATCAACCGCTCCCCATTGACCTCATTCTCGGTTCTTCTGCCGACACAAGTGACCGGGTCTTTTTCGGACCATGTTCCAAATGTCCCCTCGTAACCCCTTCTCTCCATAGAGGGCAAAGGTCGTTTTTATGCTCTTCCCACTTCCGAAGATTGTGACCCGCTATCAGCTTGCCACAACAGATGTCCGATGTCGGCTCTAAATAGGGTGGTTTCCTATTATTTTTTTATTGCCTAAATCGAAAGATTATTACTCCTGGAGTACGTATTTGACGCTTTTAGATTTTTAAATGACGATATCTATTTTTCGCGTTTAAATGAAAAGTGAAAAATTCAAGCGCGCGAAAACGCGACGCGTAAGTAGGAATGATGGGAAAAAGTACGTGCGACGCATTTCTGGTTCCCCATCCCGCCTTGTGAGGTGACCTTGATCGAGAGTCTGAGCGCTGATAGGACGCAGGATGTTAGCGGGTAGCTGAGTACCTTGCTGGCTGGTAGCTCTTGGCTTAAAAAAGGTTTATTAATACCTTATCAAACGAAGAAAACTTTCCGACCTTAGCCAGTTTTAATAGGTGATTATTAAGACATGTTTCCCTGAGCTCTGTGCCTCATGCATGCATTGGTAACCTCAGACGATATATAACTCCTATCCTCTCGTGTAGAAACTAGGTCCCTGTGACGTCACGTGGAGTGGAATCCCATGGGCGCCAATCTGGCCTTTTTCAAATGAGGATAAAATTTGACCCTTGCGATTCGTCTAAACCGGTATTTAAAAAACCAAATAATTTGTGTATTATGAATACACTAATGATGGGTAACGAATCGCAATCAATGCCTATCGTTTTCTTTGATGAAGGAAACTACCCTATTCTCACGCTTCATGACCAAAGAGAGGATGAAATGATAAATTTTGAAGAATTCGAACAGTTAGAGTAATATTTGTTCAAGGTGAAAAACTTTTAAGGCTATCAAATGAGGGCCCAATGAAGGATACAACACACCGGGGCCGGGACCCTGTACTTCAACTGATACGCCCAGTCACCCGACGAGGGAACGGACTGGGAAGGAAAAAAGACGGAGGCACCGCCGCAATAGGTGCCCGTCGACGCCTCGACGGAGAGGATAGGGATGGTAGGGGATAGGGAAAAACCCACGTTGCCATGGGGACACCGGATCCACTACTGGCGAATCCATTACTTAATTTACCAATAATTTTGATAGACGAGGACAATTGAAAATCGAAAAAATAAGCCCCCGTAATAGGTAGAGCAAAACTGCTGAAAAACACATTTTTTCTAATGCATAAAAGTTAATGCCGTAAAAATTAGAGATACAAATGTATGAGGCGACTTGTGACATGGTTTAGAAGAACAATTTAAAATTGAAATAGGGTATGCTATAGGTAGGGAAACTCTTGCACATTTTTGAACCCCCAAAAGTTGATGCCCTACAACTCAGAGCTATAAGTTTATTTGGCTACTTGTGAAATGGATTATGGATAAGTAGATCACAAATGTATTTCTTATTATTTTATAAAAATATACGTATTATTATTATCGTAGGTATTTTTCGATTGAAATGTTTTTCTTATGTTATGTTTACTTTTGAAAACAGAGATATTTAACATTTCCAAATTTTGCTTTGAACATGCGCCAATAAATGCACGCAAAATTTTCAAGAGAATTGGTTTGTTGGTAACTTGTAGCAAAAGATGGAAAATACACAATGAATAAATTTTATGGGAGAATTTCAGCTCAGTAGCTCACCTATTACGGCGGTAATTAAAGGGCCAATAAACATGACATATATATTCCGATAGTCTCTATGAAATCTACAACCACGCATTTTAGTAGTGAGTTGGAGAAAAGCATAATGCTGGGGATTTTAAATATGTACATGAGCGGAATCCACTCATATCTTTCTGAGCCATTTCCAACTCACGCCTCTATATTTACCAAAAGGAGAGATAAAATTGAATTTTGAGGGCTTTGTAATTGTATATTTTTTAAATTTTGTGTTTCTTGTCTTTTTTTCTTTGGCCTTAGTAAATTATTGTGTAAAAATGGATTTTGAGGGCAATGTAAATGTAGATATGTATTGTATTTTTGCTGATTTGGTGCTAGGTATACGGGGACATGTATTGTGTAAAAATGGTTTTGTTGAGGGCTTTTTTAAATAACCGTTCATCTTTTTAGATCCTACCGATCGTTTTCCTAGGGAGAAATATATGCGATGCGCGGGTTTCTCGATTTCCGAAAAGGATGCAAAAATAACCCCCTACATCTTAGCCTCCCGAAAATAAAGTGTAAACAAATTACATCATACGCCTCTGGTTTCCCAACTAATGTACACTTCATTCAACACCAAATGCTGAGGGGAACGAAGTGTGCCCTTATCATATTGATCAGATGTCTTCATCACTGCCAAACAAATTTGAAAAGGTGAGAGGAAAATTTTACGCAGAAGGTTATCGAGGGTATGGTGAGATAAGAGGCTGAAAAGAAGAACGATAGAATAGCAGATAAGGCGATCCGGAGCCAAATGTCCGTAGCATTGAAACGGAAAGGGCAGACCAAAAATGTGAAGGACTTTCTGAGTCCTAAGAAAAGCGTCAAGAGTGAAATCCAGGAGAATGAAAGGCATAGATAGGACTGAAGAGGGTTCGAATTCTGAAGAGAGAGAGAGAGTCGGGAAGAGGGACACGTTATGAGATACTTGATAACGGAGGTGAAAGAAGGGAAGGAATATTGAGACTTGAAGCATATAGCCGCACGAGATCTTGAGATGCCACTTATGAGCAAGAGGAAGCGATGCGAGCAAAGTTAAGTTCCACTTCCATTTCACTGCTACTCGGTTCTCATTTGGAGCAGAAGAAATTGAAAAGTTGGATTATTTTCTTCTTCTTTCTTCCAGGATTAGGCTACTGAGCCTGTTCCGTCTCCACATTACCATATTTTTCTTGGTCTTCCTATACTTCTCTTGCCAAATGGTTGATATTCTATCGCTTGCTTTGGAATTCTTCCATTCGCAATTCGAAGTATATGTTCCTTCCATATGTATTTGTAGTCTTGTGGTTTATCAGTTCTCCATGGGCTACCACCTTATCGTGGTGGAGAGGTTTGAGTGCCCCAATGACCTGGAGGGCTATGCTGGCGGGAGCGTATTCCACACAAACAGCAAACATATGTTAATGAAAAATTTTACAGCAAACATATATGCTTATAAACATATATGCTTATCTCAGCATATATGTTGACAGGTCGAAGGGTAGGGAACAGACTAAGTATAGCCCACTGGTCCTCCAGGTTGGGGGTTGAGCGACAGGCTGGTAACCTGGCCATGTAAAACCTTCTTTATCTTATAAGCTTCACAGAGAGCCTCGAAATAGGTTAGGATCCAATATACGACGGCTAGGCGAAAGTTAGATTATCCAACAAAATGAATTTAACCCCTTCCACTACAATGTATTTTCTGAGTATCCTGATCCTATCCTCTATTTATTTTTTCCTTGTTTTTTTTTTAATGGAATGGTAGGTAATGACATGATATTTTAAATTTTGTAATCAACGTATAACAGTGAAATAAAAAGTAATTATTATTTCATATTGTAAAGTATCTATAGACAGTAAAGTACAATAGTTACATGCATCGAGAATGCACCAATCCCTACCCGTATAAAATCATTTCATTACTTCTAATGCATCGTATTTAATAAAATATGAGTCCTTATGTTCATTATGAATGTTTTAAAATTTTGAACCTTTAAAAATATTTAAATTGTTTTTTTAAATAGTGCTAAAATTATATCAAAGGTTTCCGCGGCGTTTCTCCATGCGTGTCTCGGCTTTTGGGCGTTCCTCCGCGTTGTGTTGTCCATTGGTGACGACAGTTTCTCCAGCCATCCTGCTTGGCGTCTTAAGGTCAGAAGTAGCGATGCATAAAATTTGTCCGTCTTTTATAGGTACATTGGGGATCGGAGGTCGGTTCTGATTGAAAGAACCCAGCCACCTGAGAACCAACCAATCAGAATCGACCTCCGATCCCCAATGTACCTATAAAAGACGGACAAATTTTATGCATCGCTACTTCTGACCTGAAGACGCCAGCAGGATGGCTGGAGAAACTTTCGTCACCTATGGACAACACGACGCGGAGGAACGCCCGAAAGCCGAGAGTCACAGTGCTAAAATCATGAAAATCTGATGACGAACTACACTTGCCTTTGCGCGATTTAGCATCGGAAATCAATGACTAGCTAGACTATTCATTTCAACGCAAGGGGCTAATTTGCATGGAAATACCTACTTGCAATTGTAAAGCAACAGAATATTCTTAATTTTTACTATTTTTTCTCATTACTCAGTTTTTCTATCAAAAACTAAGAACGGCTGAAATTACTTTTACGATGAAAAAAAGACGAATCTCAAGAGTTCCTATCGATGCGATGAAAACGATGGAAATGGATTTCAATGAAGTATTCGTCACGTACTAAATCTAGCGTTTCAGTCGAGGGCAGTTTAGAGTTGATAAATACTAATAATATGATATAATGGCTGTTTACAAGAAAAAATGAAAATTACATGACCTCATGATAATTTATCTAAAAGCAATGCCGATATGCCATATTATCCAGGGCTCCTAATAATAACTCATATAACTGAGTTTTAAATATGCCTGTGGGGTTTAAATAGAGTCGTTTAGCAAAAATAAAGATAATTATGGACATATAAGTCTAAGTAAGAGTAATAATTTGAAGTATTTTCAGTATTTGGCTTATTCCAAGTTGAGCTCCACCCAGCCAGCCTCCGAGTCGAACCCTTGAGCGGGTGATCTCTGGAAGAACAATTTTTTTAAAAGAATTCCATGGTGTCATTCCGAACTCGTTTCGAATCGCAGGGTCTCGCATGGGTAACATGAAAATACGGTGTTATCATAATGATGGCCCTAATTTAAAAAACTTCGTATTTATTCAAGTAAAAATCCAAAGTGAAAAAGCTGGACACCAATGAAAAGAGGAAGTTCCATATTGTTTTCATAATGAGTGATTTGAATTTCATTTAAGAAATTTAATAATCTGCAATGAAGTTGTAAAGATATTGTAAATGTGTTATCCTGTACTTCTCCTTCAAGTATAATATAAGGATGGCCATCGAGAGAAGCATTTTAATAATTTAATAAATATAATAATTTTGTAAAAAAAATATTTTTGATAATGGGCCCACCATTTAAAATAACTCTGTTCTTCTCCTTCAAGTAAATTAATATAGGGTTGGCCATTGTGAGATGCCCGCTTCCCCTTCGCATAAAGGCGGAGTTCATCGAGAGGGTTGAGAACGGAGGGCGAGAAAATTACTTCGTTCCGGCACGACTTACAATTGAGGTATTTATCCCGGCGCCTTTCATTTATCCCGAGAGATTGGCCTCTAGCGGATGGAATTGAGGAGCTCGTGATGATGACTCTCCACCCCACACTCCAAACCAAGACTCTTTCCCGAGGGAGTCATTTTTGTGTTCCCCGCGACCCCCTGGGGTCCCTTGCGGGTGTACGGACGCTGTTCTGTCGGCGCTTTCCGGTGAAAAGCGGTGATGACCTCCGGACTGAGTTTGCATAAGGACCTTCACGCACTAAAAACGAATGGCTGTACTATACAGACCTGAAGAGGCGAGGTTTTTTTGTTGCTTCCGCAGCATCTTACGTCCAAATGCTGGCGTGTGCAACTAAAATATACCCGTAATGCGTTGTAATGGGTGATATAAAGCGCTGAAATAAATTCGTTTAAATTATAGGATGCTGAAGGATTAGAATATTTACAGATAATTAGTATAGTTACAAAGAAGCGAAGACTAACATCAAAATAGGGAAGCAAACACTGGTGGAGGTGGATGAATTCTGTTATTTGGGATGTAGGATCGCTAACGACAAGAAAGAAATTATCATCAGAATAGCCCAAGCAAAGAGAACATTCCACCATAAGAGAGACCTGCTAACTGCGGGAACCTTAAATATTGCAGTAAAGAAACAATTTATAAGAACCTACATTTGTAGTATATCATAGGGAATATATTCTGTGTATCAATTGAGATTTTCCTCGTGGTATGAATTCGTTTAAAGCTTGAAGTGGAGGAAATGCGATAAATGCAAGACAAAATATAAACAACAAATGGTAATTATCACATTTTAATTTATAACTCCACCACCGACCATGGTTTAGACGCTGATGACCTTGCAAATGACAAAATGTCGAAATCGTGGTCAAACTTTTGCCGTTTATATTCTATCATGGATGTTTCTCCCACTTCATTCAAGCCTTTCATTCTTTGCGTTGGAGTTTCTATTCCAATTGTAAATCTGAGAAGCCATTTTGCGCGCCCACAGACCGTAAGGTACGTGGCTTTTGTACCGTGGACTGGAATCGACCGCAGTTGCTAAGCGGCAGATTGGTTTTCGGGTTTGGGTGTGAAGCAGCTGGTGCGTTTGGGGGTGAAGGGTTGTCCTGGGGTGGGCTTGGGAATTCAATGGAGCCAGTTCCTTAATCTTTGTCCCGTCTGCGGTTTCCCATGAAGTTCTCGCACTCGGAAGCGTGTATTTTTGGTTTAACGAGGAAATTTCCCGGGCATTGGGCAAAAGGTCCCAAACCACCGCACAGCAAGAGTTTCCTTACTCAGGCGGTCTTAAAATAAAGCGTGATAGAGTCCTTTTTACATAAATTATTAAATATTTTTCTTATATTTTTAAACTGATGAGATTTTTTTAAGAAAACAAGATGCCACGTTTTTCCGAAGTTTAATTTTGATACAAATCAGGTACTTATGTATCATGATGATCTGAGGATGATCCAGCGGTTGAAACAAGTACTAATCAAATAAAACTCGTGGAAAAAGTGCTACCTTGTTTTCTTCAACCAAAGTGTATTCTTTCCAACACATCTCGCCTGCTTCAGTCAACTAATGAGTTTATAGCAATGTGATCAAAATACGATTTTTTTTCTTGCAATAATATCTGAATTTGGTTTTCTTTTCGGAGAAAAATTAGAGTAAGGGCAATTAGACACGCAAGCGATCTTTAAACGGTACTCATGTGTTAAGTTGATGAACTAAATATTTTTTTTCTGAGATTGTGAGATCCTCAATATAGGGATGATTTACTTCCAAAGGATCATATAGGAATGAAATTTGAAAAAGTATTCACTTTACGTTGACTTTAGCTTCCTGATTGGATAAATACGAAGTGATACTACTTATCGCCATTAATTTTTGGAGGCATGAGGTTTACCTACATTTAAAATCAATATCTAGTCACATTCAAGATATTAGCATCAAATTTATATTGAGTGAATGTCAAAGACATTGTCCTTGACTTTTGTAAGATCTTAGTTAAAACGAATTAATTTCCAATTGGCGTTTTGCTGTAGAAACTGCCTGAAATTACGTAGAACTTATTCAATTAGTCTTTGGTGGCAGATTAATATTATCTTTGAAAAATATCATCGCATCTGGAACCCTGATATTAGTGCACAACTTCTCCGCGTATTGAAAATTTTAACTCGAAGAAATAATACATTTTTAGACCCGCCCCAGACTCCACGGAACTGTCAAAATATATTGCTCGAAAGGTCGATCATTGATTCGATTAATCTACGATTCCTCGGAAGAAAGTTTAGAAGAAAATTTACATTTTTGGTATATGTGCTACGAGGGTGAGCTTTGAAGGAATGGAACAGAAAGAAGCCCGTATTGTCAGTCAGACATAAATGATAGACTCTTAGTTGTATCGCTATATTGCTGAGGCAAGTTCAATGATATCTACCGATAAAAGAAAATTTAATTTAATTTCAAATAATTGAATAATGTAGCACTAAACATCATCTAAACGAAAATTAACTCTGGACGTTTCAAATTTGGAGCCACTCACACGAAAAGAGGGAATGCTACGATTTCATATTCTTTCAGAAGCTTTGAATTCTTTCGATACTGGACATTCGAGTAGCCGTATTCACGTGATTCACGTGATGGGTAAGGACAGTGAAGGAGACTATTGACAAAGAAATATTGAGGAAGAGTTACAATAGAAAGAAGAAGTGAGCAGGGAAAAAAATTAAAGCGTAGAACGGAAAGTTAAAATCAGAACCTAGAATTGTTGGAAGATGATTTTCAAATAATCTGACAGACAATGGAGAACAAAAATGGTGATTTATAATAGAATTTGTCTCTTAAATTTTTTAAACACAATCTCTCGTGTCATTTGTAAATCTAATCCCTTTAACGGATTGCCTTTTTATTCCATCATATTATTGGAAACTCTTTCTTTCGCTTGGGAGTCAACTCTGTGGCAAGCTTTAAGCTTCCGAGGCTTTAATATACATTGGAAGTGACCATGAAAATGTTCAATGAAAATCTCTTCTACAAAAGGAAATAAAAAGCTCTTTCATGTTATCTGCATTCAATTTTGCTCTTTCTACCCTATTGAATAATGCAGAAAAAGTTTTCGGGTTAGTGTAATCGGCCAAAAATTCTTTCACAATCGCGGGTTTTATGACTGCGCTTTTAGTGCGCTACGATGATTCGTTCAGTCATCCAAAACCAGAGCTTTCAAAAGGGAAGAGGAAAAAATCGGATTTCACCGATAAAGAATATGTTAATTAACGATTAATTGACCATATTATATCGGGAAATCGTCATAGAAAAAGTTGACGGGAATAACAAAGAAGACCTTGCGTAATATACTGGGAGGAGAAAAATTACGTCGCGAAATTTTAACCCAGAATAGCTGATTCCAGTAGAAACCATAATCGCCAATGATATTTGGGTCAGAAGACTTTGATGAAAAGGATGATTCTTCAGGGAAAGCTTATTTTTGAATCCTGATGAAGTTAAAATAATATGTACAATGCCATTTCATATTAACTTACATTTATTTTACTGACAATAGTCATTCATATTAAATTTCCGCCTCGCACAAGTTTAATCCATTTCTCACTGAACCTTATTTGTACCCAAGCGTCAAATTTTAATTAATGTAATCTCCATCACATAACTTCACATCGCAAAAGCTGGTGCGGTTATTCAATTTCCAGGATATACTTTCACAATGGAAGCGTTAGTTTTTCCTTACTCTACGAAAGGGATGTAGGTCTTTTTTTTTACGATGAAGGATTTTTATCAAGAGCCAATTATGTTCAGAATGGTAGGATGTAGCCATATGGCTACGGTGGGCGAAAATGGGTTTAATGTAAAGTGTAAAGCGGTTCTATCAATGTAATCCCTTTGGGAGTTCATAGGTGATAAAGGTTTTTTTTCAAGAGCCTCTTATGCTCAGAGCGCTCGCATATAGCTACACGGCTACGATAGGTGGGAAAGGTTTAATGTAAAGTCTCCATAGTGGAACTTCCATACTTTTCAAAAAGTCTTACGAGATTGGTGGGTTCTTTGAGCAAAATAAAAGCCTCGGTTCACGCCACATGACCGGACAAATTTTATCCTTTGAACCGTGGATTAAGTTGATCACGTACTTCCTAACTCATTTCACTAAGCCCACGCACTTATAACCAGCGGGATTTTCACACCCACTCGGATATCCTTTGATAGAGGGAAATGCATTTACGAGCTCGTAATGTTTCGCTCAGGAAGCGAGCGGCTTACTTAATTTTACCTTCCTTTCCAATTCGAAGAATCGTAAACGGACCAAAAATAAATCCCTAAGCTTCCTCAGAAAAGAGTAATAATACCATAGGACCCATTCATTACTCTGAAACGCATCCTCACGGTTACCTTTGTGTTTTTTTTGATGGGAAACCTTTATGTTTTTTCTTGGGAAGACGTTGGGTTAGATGACGCGATTGGGACGCTCGCTGAATACTAAGTTAAGGGATTGCTGTGCTAGAAGGGCGACCGACAAGGGGTCATTTATACCGCCTAGGGTCGGACGCTATCCGGAAGCCCATCTGGAGAGGGTCCTAACCGCAACTTCAGACCCTATTGGAATTGGGGCACCTGAGACTTAAGCCCCTCATCCCTTGAAAGCGGAATGGAGCCGAGATGTTGTCAAGGGGGATCCATCGCCACTCCGTGAGTCAAAACGAAACCTGTGTTTACTCAATTCTTTGGAAACGAAAAAACGATTTTCATTATTAGAACAGGTAAAGAAAATTCCATACGAAAAGTACCATAAAATAAAGATTATGTTCACATTGGTAGGCTAAGAACTACACCAGCAGCCAACGCATAATAATAAGCACCAAGTTAATCTAGCTGGAAGATAAATTTCAGTCATGATGCACTGGGCAAAAGGGCAGATAAAAATTAACGCATCAAAGTGATAATAAAAACTTCAATATCACATGACACCACGGTTTTTCTTCATTGTTCTCTTCTCAACGTGACTTCTCACCCAAGAATCCTTTGTTTTTATCCCTGTTACTAAGGCGCCAACTCAACCAAAACACTTAAGTATCAAAAAGCAACTAAAACGAACAACAAATGAACTTCAGAAAATGTAACAGAATGATAACGTATATAAAAACATTCATAAAAGTGGTATGGGTCATTCAAAGAATATGTATCAAAATGACGCATACATATTATCACCAAACTGCGGTATTAGCGCAAGATATTACTTGGATTTAGCCTGAGCTCTCAAGAAATAATATCTCCCAGCAAAATTGCCTGCGATTTGGTTGGACTGTGAGATTGAAGATAATATTTTTGCTTAAACTCGCTTTGCTGTGAAGATGAACATAGTCTCTTAGAATCAGTCACAATCCCCTTGAGCCTTTTGAAGTTACCATGAGAACAAAGCTAAGCTTCCGCACTCAGATTGATATCGCTGAGTAATTAATCGAATAAGGAAAACAGGGTCGGACTCTTCATTGATATCGCCTTAAGCGGAAATCAGAACAGGATATTGAGGTAGGAAGTGGACACTCACATTAGCACGGGTTCATTGCCTATATCTCTGGGGGTTAACACAATGACAGAGAAACATTCAGAGGGCGAGGAATTAAAAAGTCTCGTGAACCCAAGCGAAATTTCCAGCGACGTGGATACATTGTTTGCATGGCTATACGGTAAGTCGACCGGCAGAAATTCAACATGCGTGAACCATTTCGAATTTATATCTGAGCCTTTGTGTGTTTTCGTCATTTCAGTGGCGTAGCACTTAGTCAAATAACTATGATTCACAGAAAACAATGATGAGAGGAGTGAAAGCGAGGACTCATTTGATTCGAACGTGAATTTGGCACATGAAATAGCTGTGATTCGAATTATATTATGTACAGCTAAGATGGCTCAACGTCAAATACCGTAGGGGGTACCTTTTGGTATCCTTCTTGTTTGTTCTATTTAAAAATAAATCACCTATAAGCATGATTTGTTCCTTAGTTGTCCCTTAGTCTCTACAATGTCCACCAATGACCTGTATTTACCCGGGATTCGTATATCGTAAATAAATTCTTATAACAGCTTGTTACACATGGAGTGAAAATCCAAATGAAATTGAAAATTGCACATCTATTTAAACATTTAAAATAAAAAGCTTACTCGGGAATAACATGAGTTATTCTTATTTTTTTTTCAAATTGCTAAGAATACATGAGTTTTTTTTGTGTTGAATCTTATTCGGCTTGGCGTATTGCCTTTCCGGCTTGCCAGTTGCCTTTTTTTAAGTAGGTGCGTACATTTTTATGTAGCGGAAGGGGTACACATTACAAATAAACATTCAAAAATGAATTTTGTCTGATTTTGTAATTATCGATGTGCCTGCAAAATATGTTATTATTATTATTTTTGTTCTTATGGATTTTTTCTGAACAATTAACATTTTCTATCTAACTTTAAGCGAGAAATATCAACAGCAGAAAGTAATACGATAAGCCATATTATCCAGTGTTTAAGTGAATATTTTAAGCGTTATTAGGTAAATGCATGGTTAAGTAAAATTAAATACTATGTATAACCTACATAATAATATAATATAAACCTAACCGTGGTGTTTTAAGATTACATTTCCGTTTAATGCAGTCAAAAAAGGTATATCTAAAACGACCAATTTCAGTTTCGTTTAATCCGCAAAAATTTTCATGGTTCAACAAGAGAATGTTCTGAAAAGGTTAGCCGACAAGGTGAAATAGAGATTGGTTCATAATATTTTAGGGTGGAATAGAAAAAGCATTATTATTTCACTCAACCTTCAGAAAATAAGTTTCAAAAACAATAATTTTAAAAATCTAGGACCACGGTGTCAAGGAAACACTTCCTCTCATTTTGAACCTCACATATGTTTGAGCAGTCTTGCAGAATAAACGGCAGAGAAGCACTCACCCTTTAAGGGGCTGAGTAGGGATAAAAAATGATGAAGAAGAAAAATGACTTGTGAGTACTGAATGACGGCGCCATAAAAGGTGAAAAGATACCCGCTCAAAAATGCGACCTTTGGATATATCCGCTGTTGAGCCACTTTAAAGGAAGATAAAATGGATACGGAGAAAACTGGAATTGGAGATCGTTCCCAACTCGTTCATCAAAGCCTCTATTTTGCCTCTATGCATGATACTTGCATGTATTAACTCCAGAAATAATTGTGTATAACACGCATGACATGAATACTGAATCGATATGCTTCGACGGAAATGTGATTTCCAAAATCTTCAGTAATATCATCCTTTTTAATCTTTCCTTGTTAAAACCTTCTTCCCTAGTTAGGTACCTTTCTCGTTAAATCTTCAGATAAAGCGATTTATTTACCATGACCTCAATCTATATAGTAATTAATATTGTCTTGGAGTCAGAGAATTATTGTTAGGGAAATGTAATGCAAAATGTTTACCGACGTTTCGATATTTTCTTATGCCTTCATCAGGGCTATGAAATATCGTTGTAATAAATTAATAAATGAGGCATGAACACGGCTCTCACAATGATATTTTAAAATAATTAAACAAAAAATATAAAATGAATGCTATTGTGCATGAATGAAAACGAAAAGAATCTTCAGATAAAATTGATGAAGATAAAATTGTTATTTGAAATCGTTTCCAACCCGTTCATCAAAACCTCTATTTTGCCTCTTTCAATGAAGCCTAAGTGATACACGCACATATACTTGGTCTAAAAAATTGTATAAAACATGCATAGCATTAATACTCAATCGATATGCTTTGATGACAATGTTACTTCCAAAATCTCCAGTATTTCAACTGGGTTTCGACCAAAAAGCCAATAATGGCCCATTGCATGGATGTAATGCTTTGTCGGAAGTAATATGAGTTAAGCGGTTCAATTTTTATTAATTAATTGGATTTTTAACCCACAAATCCCTAGTTTAAAGCATTATCGTTAGACGTTTCACCTGAAATTATAACTGCAGAGGCATAAAATGGCTTCCATAGCCGCCCATTAGTTTTAATTACCACTGGCCATTGTGGTGATATAAATTATTCTTAAGCCAATTCCTCGTGCATCATAGATAAAGTCCCCGATTTAAATTGCAAGGCTCAGAAGTGTAATGATTTGCATTCCTGATCCGGGCATTGAGTCTGGATTGAATGAATATTCATATTTGTGAAACACTCAATGCGGCCATTATGGGCCAATCAATTAGACAAAAGCCTTCAAAAGACTTTTGGTGAACCTGTGACCTATCATTAATTCATTGTTTGCTTTCATAGAATTCTAACCTGTCTTTTCTGTAGCCTCGTCAAGTCCATCAATAATGGATACTTCCAGTCGAGACTTTTAGATTAGAAAGTCTATTCTTCGCTTTGGAGGAGACAATGATACAGTCGGAATATCAATGGTCACACTTACTTATGCGAAGGAATAATTGAAGCTTTTCGTAGTAGCAATATAAGGTGAAGAGCCAGGCTAGAGAAACTTTTAGAATAAATATATTTGAGGGCAAAGTTTTTAATTACATATCACGGAGAAAAGATATAACGAGTGAACTCATACAACTATAGCCATGATTTGCAAAACGGCACAATTCCCCTTGGCAGAAATTAGAGATTTTAATTTTAATTTTTTTATATCATTGGGATAGTAAAGCTTCGACTTTGATATTTTCCTCGTGCAAAGCATATTTTAAAGGTAAAATTTACAATGATTGGGATATGTTTAAGACGTGGCTTTAATAGCTTGGAAATGTGCAGCGAAAGTGGTTTGTTTGAAAAATTTGCTGGCTGAATGGACTTGTTTTGGAAATCGCGGCTTCAATCATCTTATTCATAGATTATTCTACGGGGAGAATATTTCAAATTCATTATATATTATATTGCAATGAACGCTACGCAATATTCTAAGGTTAAAACCTAGAATAAACGCCAATTATTCTCATCAGAAAAAAATCTGTAATTGCTGCACGTGCGAAAAGACAAGATGAACCGCTGAGAATTTTCTTGAGTGAGTAGTCAAATTAAAGACAGGGAACTGTTGAGGTACAACTTTTCATTTAAACCTATTGATCTAAACATATACTCTATTTCGCAGTAACCACGCATAATTTTTTTTGGGAAAAATCGAGGGCTTTCAAGATTAGAACTAATTGAAGTCTTCATTCCCAATACAGAACAAGTCCATTATGATTACTGTGGAAACGAATAACATCTCTGTACATCTTCAAAGATAAGTTAACAATCACTTCAACTTTTCCCAAAGATAAGATCTCTTGTTATTTTATAATCCTTGAGTACCAAGAAAATCGAAGTAAAAGCTTGAGTTACTTCACCAAAATTAATAAAAAGATTCATCGCGAGTTTATGCCCAAATGACTTCTGAGAATAATCTGTATTGAATATAGTGCAAGATAAAATCGTCCACAGATATAATCACAGCACCTGACCGTGCTCAAAGTAAATGGCAGAGTTATGTCAGCACAAAACTGTAGGCTTCAGAGAGAGAAATTAATCTGTATCAATCAAAAATGCTCTAATTTCATACCAAACTCGTTCCAATCAAGAATACAAAGAATGAAGAAAGTATCAATGTAAATCATTTCTGTAACGTAATATTGAATATCCTGCCATCCGTAACGCCAATATCACGGCATACATTTAATTATGAAGGTTTAAGAGAGGTTCTCTCTGAGATTCATTTGGAAGATACCGAATAGATAGTCCGCATTGGAAGTATTTAGGAATGCTCACAACAAATATAATGAAAATGCTTATGATCCAGATTAGCATCAAATAGTGCATGATAGAAGAAAGGGATGCTAGCGGTAACTAAAAAGAGTTAATACTAATTTAATAATACAAATATTTATATAAATACTGCATTCCCTTGGATCCTAAAAATTATGAGCGAAAATGGTACAAAACACCACTTGAGTGCCATTTAAAAGCGAAATTTAGCATTCACGGAAACTAAAAATAAAATTCCTGACATCTACTGCGGGTCACTTAAGTAGGTAAGGATATTAATGTCATCTCACAATGGTAAAACAATGTAAAATTCAAATTAATCAATATTAAAACATAAAAATAGCAAGCCAGTATTTTTTAACGGTTTCTATATTTGAATTGCCTTTTATTAATACTTGTAATATTTTTCTGCTTAGTTTATTTTTACACCTGTTTCAAAAGAAAGTGTACTCTATCAAGGATCACATGATTCAAAACGAATATGCTTATCTTTCATTTAGGTAGCAAACTGAGAGCATCTTCCAACAAATATAATGTTTGTAGAAGAAGATACTAATATCTCGAAATCTTTGGTAAAACTTCGCAGGCATACCCTCCAGATCCACGAAATTGAAGCATTCGAGAAGTAGATATGGAGGAGAATGGAGGTGAGCTGGGCGAAAAGATGGGGAACGATGAAGATATGTTGAGGGAGAAATGATGGCCTCAAAGGAGATGCGCAGTAGACGCAGTGTTTGGATGGAGTGAATACTTAGCGAAAGATTTTGTGGGAAGCTTAATATAGAGAAGATTGCTAGTTTAGCAAAGTACAGGAAGGAAGAGCATAGGATTTAGTACTACGAGGGTCGTTCAATAAATCTTTAGAAAAAGGTAGAAAAACAAATAATAATGAAGAAGCAGGAGCAATTTCTACAATTTTAAATTTATTGGCACCGAGAGCGAAATCATAGTCATATCATATCATAATCATATTACCAATAAATTTAAAATTGTGGAAATTGCTCCTGATTCTTCATTATGTTCCGTTTCCATTCCATCTCGCCTGAAACCTCAGATTATAAAAAAAATAATTTTGGTCGATTTTTTTATTTTTCAATATAATCTCCTTTTAGCTCTATACATTTTTCCAAGCGTTTCCCCAAAGTATTAAACCAGTCCATAAAGTAGGATTTCGGAAGCTCTTGAAAATAGACATTCGTCTGGGCAATGACTTCTTCATTGGACGAAAATCTTTGTCCACCAAGCCATTTATTTAAATCAAGAAATAGAAAAAGTCATTGGGGGCCAAATCTGGTGAATATGGTGGGTGTTCCAATAATAGGAGCTTTAATTCCACAATTTTGGCCATCGCAGTACCCGTGCATTGTCTTGATGAAAGATTGTCTTTTTCCATTTCAAATAATTTCGTTTTTCCTTGATTTCTTCCTTCAATCGGTCCAATAACGATGCATGGTACTCTCCTGTTATTTTTTATCCATTTCCAAGTAATCGATATAAATAATTCCGCGTGCATCCCAGAAGACCGTAGCCATAACCTTGCCAGCCGATTTCACCGTCTTAGCCTTCTTTGGAGCCCGTTCACCTTCAAAAGTCCACTGCTTTGACTGTTCTTTTGTTTCAGGTGTGTAGTAATGAATCCATGTTTCATCCACAGTTATGTTTCGACGCCGAAAATCCTTACGATTGTGACGAAAAATCGCCAAAGCAGCCTCAGACTTGACCACACGATCGTGTTTATTCTCCGCTGTGAGCAAACGCGGCACCCATCTTGCCGAGATTTTTTTAACACCCAATTTTTCGTGCAAAATTATTGCAATTCTGCCTTGCAATATGCCTGTGGCTTCCACTATTTCTCGCACTTTGATTCGTCGATCACATTGAACCATATCATGGATTTTGTTAATAATTTCGGGGGTAGATACATCCGCAGGGCGTCCGGAACGATGTTCATCTTTAATGGATGTACGGCCACGTTTAAATTCATTCACCCAGTTATAAATAGTACCAAACACAGGTGCAGATGTGCCGTAAACTTCATCCAACTCTGCCTACGTTTCTTTCGGCATTAACGCTTTAAAAACAAGTGTTTTTATCACCGTTCGAAACTCACTTTTCTCCATTTTTACAAACATCTGAAAGTTGTTTGCTTCAGTTGACAAAAGCAATGGAACGGATACAGCTGAAACTTTAACAATGGGTGGGTTAAAAGTGCTGCTTGCTCTGAAAAATTCATTTTTATAACTACGAGAGTGTATTATGGGAAATTCTAAGGACTTATTGAGCGACCCTCGTATAATGAAAACGAATATGGCTCACTTCATTAAAAAGGTAAGTTATTTTTGGGAGTGAGGGCAGCCAGGGTGAAGTGATACATTTTAACCAATCATAACTTGTAAGGCAATTTCATAAATAATAAAAATAGGAAGGAATTTGATGGCGTAAGTTCTCTCTCGAGAGATTCTTTCTCTCCTTGAAATCCAGAGAGAATTCTTTTAATTATCCATTTCTCGGTATTTGTATCATTTTCAGTAATTACGGGGAGATTTTTCGAAGGTTTCCACGACTTTGCTGATGATACCTTTCCTGCCATTAATAGAGTTTTGGTAGGAGAGAAGCATTAAATTATGAAAATATTTCTTATGAAAATACAAGTTAATCATGGGAGAATGGTGCGGTTTTGAATATATTTTAAGTGAAAAGAAAATTTATTACAGAATATGCGTTTATGTTTTTTGAATTTGTCGTCTTCAGTAGGGCTGTAATTTTTGGATTACCACTCTGGTCGGTTTCGATGATAATTTGTCAGTATTGAACAAAGATTAAATTTTTGGCACGATTCGCAAAAAATTGCGCCTAATCCGCCTCTACTCTTCTCGAAATTCCATTCGGGGATGAATCACAATTGGTGGAGTCGATCTCATGAGTTGATTTTTTGTAGTTGAAAAATGACCGTGATCAGAGGGGTAGACAGGAATTTCGTTCGGGGGATAGGGAAGGTCCAAAACCAGGGGGGAGAAATAAAAAAAAAACAGGGAACGAAGTGGAAGGATTTTAAACTAATTTTAATACTTTTTATCATCGAAAAAATTTCATTCTTAAAAATATCTTTTATGAATTCATGATTTTTGAATATTTTTTATCCATGGGGTAGCCAGGAATTTCGTTCGGGGGGTAATAATAACAATAATAATATGTCTTTATCCGGGCGAGGTTGAGACTAAGAAGTCCCCTATTTCACCTAATCCCTCCATAGCGTCAATGCGGACATATTAAAAAATAGTAGACAAACGTTTACAATACAATGGATATACATATACAATATTTGTGAAATGTCAAAAATATGAACAACTGTATGTGAAAATTTTGTGGAAAAAAGATTTCAGTTTGTGGGAAAAACATGAGGATAAGGGTGTAGTATCCTTCAGCGAAAAAACCCACTGGAGGAAAACGCCCACACAAAAAGGGGGGCATGAAAATCCTGCGAAAACCTACTGAGTGAAAGCTAAAGTCGTGTTATTTACAAAATACAACATAGGGAGGTCCAAAACCAGGGGGAGAGAAATTTAAAAGAACAGGGTTCGAAGTGGAGGATTTTAAACTAATTTTAACACTTTTCATCATCAAAAAAATTTCATTTTTCAAAAAAATCTTTTTCAAATTCATGATTCTTGAATATTTTCGATGACTGCTAATTTTCGGGTTCTCCAGGCGCGTCTGTCGTTTATGGTTGACAACAGTTTCGGAAGCCATCCTGCTTCCGTCTTCAGGTCGAAGGTGAGAAGTTTTCATTTTTTGCCGTCTTATACAGCTCTGGCCGATCTCCTGTGCGCTGATTGCGGTCAGAACTCTCTTCCAAACGTTGCTGATTTGGTAGCCGTTGTCCCTGTTAATATTTTGTGTTTTGTGAATTTCAATTGCTTCCCTGATTTGCCTTGGGTAGTAGCGACTCTCTTTTGCCATTATCTTCGAAACTGTTGTCAACCATAAACGACAGACGCGGCTGGAAAACCCGAAAATTAGCAGTCATCGTGAATAACGCCGCGGAAACCTACGCACGAATTTCTTGAATATTTTGTTTCCATTTATCGAGAAAATCAGTTATGTGTTTGTATATATCGGGGCGGGACGTCCGGAACCCTTGGTCCTCCTACGCTACGCCACTGACTTTGATCATAATATTTTTTTAAAGTCTACAGATTAAGGTAGGCTTATATGGAGTCTAAAATACGTATACGGGCAGTCTCCCCTACCTTACTGGACTTCCCTCTTTAATTCATTATACAACCTTTCATTCTATCTAAAAATCCTATTCTTTTCCTTCCTCTCCCTCGTTTCTACATTCTACCCTCTAGCACCGTTTTCAACATCCCTATACCGCTAAGCAATCGCTCCGTCCGTACCTTCTGTCTCCTCCGTATCTCATCAAGAAGCCGCCTCTTCTAACCCACCATGTTAAACACTTCATCTTTCCTCCTCCTCTCCATGCACTTCACCTTCTCCATTCTTCACCAAACCCACATCTTGAATGTCTCCACTCTTCTATCGTCCTCCTTCCTACGTGTCCACGTTTCCGCACCGTGAATCGCTACACTCCAGATCAGACTCTTTGGCAACATTTACTTTAAACTCTTACATAACGATCTCCTGATAAGCACCTTCCTGTTCATGAGCGTCTCCTTTGCTAATGCGATTCTCTTCATGGTATACCTGTTGCTGCATCCGTTTTCCTCCAATGCGCTGCGCAAATGGTACAATTGATCAGCATCATAAAATGGATTGAAATATTCAGGAGGGAAGAGCCACGGGTTGGTGAGCATGTGACGAGTATTGACTGAACGTAAAGGGTTAAAGAAATTTGTGCTGCATCGATTGATGTGAATACATCTTGAAATTACATCTTTACAATTTAGACTCCCAGAAAATGGAGAAAAAAGGTAATCGCCAACTGCAAGGTAGCTTAGTTACTCATTATGAGAATGGAAAAAATTCAATTTGAATTGCGTCCCAGATTTAGTCATTTAGAAACCAACAGCAAGAGTTTCACCGAAATCGTTGTTTTTCTCTGCAAGCTGGATAAACTAGTTAGGTTCTCGGAAAGAAGATTGATTGCCTGAGTCGGTGATATTAATACGTGAGACATAAAAGGAAGAGAAAGAAGAAAAGCTAAATGTGTGTGGAAAAGTTCACCTATGTTGATGGAGAAATCTATAGAAAGAAAAATTATTGCTATCAATAGTTTGACCTTGAAACGACAATCCATTTATTAGCAAGAGAAATTTATTTTTGTTCTAATGCCAATGGAAGCGCACTTTCAAAGCACATAAAAAACTCGAGATAATTCAATATACCGGGTGTTCACAAATGAATATCGGGGTTTTAACGCTTTACAATATTTATTAAATTATACTTACAGTTTTAAATTATATGTCAAATGAAGAGAAACTCAAAAAATTTTGTTTTTTTTTTAGCAAAAATGCACATGTGCGTGAAATGTTTCCGCCGCGATCCGCTAGAAAGCGGTAAGTAGTAGCAATGATGGCGACTAGTGAACAGAAAGCGCTTTGTATTTTAGAGTTTGCCAAGGCTTAATCTGTAGTTACTGTGCAACATGCGTACACATCGCACATCCGAACATTATGAATGTGTACATGTCCACACATTATAAGTGTTCCACACATTATGAGTGTTTACATGTCTACTGAGGTGAAAGATCGATTCTTCACTGAAGACAATATGATCCAGAAAATCATCATCGTCATGAAGGAACATTTCCATGGTGTAGTTGGCAGGTAATCCGTGGTTTGTGGGCTTTGGAGCCTCTAAGTAACTGTAAACGGTAAAGGCGTAGTTGTAAGCGTTTCCTTAAAACTTTCCAAGCAGTCGACACAGGAATTTCTAATTCACGACTAACCTTCCGGACTGATTTCTTTGGGAAACGAGAGAACGACTCTCTCACTCGCTCAACAGTCTCTTCGCTAACTCCTGGTCGTATCGTGCTCTTCCCTTTACTTAGGCAGCTTGTGTCTTCAAAATGATGATGAAACTACGGATGTTATTGTCACTTGGAGCATCACAACCGAATTTAATGCGGAACGCACGTTGCAAAGATGTTCTTTAAATAGCCTTCCTAAAATGAAGTATGCTTAAAAGTTTTTCGTTAGCTTGGATTCACCCAGAGGATTTCGCTCAGAATTTCTCACTGGAATCATAAATAGATCTTTAAATTTTTTGCCTGCAGAGTGGCAATTCCAATCACAGACAAAACGAACTCCCTCTAGGAACTAAACTAGCTCGTTAGGTTGAGCAAAGTTACAGTGGGTACTACCTTAGTGCCTTAGTGGTTTACTTTCTATTTACCTCCGGATCGGGCGGAGGATATTTAAAATGCAAGACGAAAATGAACGGATGTAATGCCAGTGGAGGGAAATCTCTACGAAAAGCTAATACAAGATGTCTTAATTAAAACTTGTGGATCTCAACTGGGAGAAGTTCAGCTTCTCAAGTTCCGATTAATTTCAACTCGAGTAAAGAAGCTAGCGGTGACTCGAGCACGCATGGTAGGATATGGACGTTGATGAATAATTTACTGCCTGCTTAGGATCACGCTTCTCGAAAAACCTCAGGAGATGAATTTTACTTCCACCTCAAATATTCGTAACCCTAAAACTTGAACCTATAGTACCTCGGGAGATACAGTATTAAACAGTGTTGCGAGAAAAATTCTATCTTTCATTCAATTTTTCCCGTGGATATGCTTCAAGTTGTAATTTCACTTCGTAACTCCCTCCGAAAATGCTAGTCAAAGTTTTCAACTGCGGAAGAATGATTGGTCTAGTTAGAAGCGTATTTCAAGGCTTGCAGGTAATCTTGTGGCGTGATCGCGGACGAACTTCTCGATTTTAGTAATTCGTATTTCACTAACAGATGGCATTACCGACTATAGGGAGTACGAAGGCCTTGAACACTTACTTGAACCTAGTAAGCCTTGGGAGATCCATTATTAAATAGTGTTGCGGCGAAAATTCTAATTTTCATTCAATTTGAGCCGTAGATATGTTCCAACGTGCAACTTTACTTCCTTATTCCCTCCCGTAAATGCTAGTCAAAGTTTTAACGACGGAACAATGATTGGTCCAGTTAGAAACGTATGTCAAGGGTTCCAGGTAAAGCCTGAATCACACGATCATTTTTTTTCGTCGCGAAAGTAATCACTATCGCGATCACTTTTCCCGTCGCGAAAAGCGATCGCTCTAGTGATAATTTTTCTGAATCACACTGTCACTCCCGCCGTCGCTTTTCGCATCATTTCCGATATCACAGCTCGTTGTCATAGGACCCGTATCACGAAAATATATAGCGTGTTTGTTTATCTATGTCGTTCCCACAATTGTCAAACGTTACGCTGCAATCGCTCCATACGGGCATGCGTTGCGATTGGCTGATATGGGGTTTTAGTGACGGTTTTAGCGACGGAAAAAGCGACCGGACTAGTGATGAAAAATAGCGATGGGAATCCTCATCGCGATCGCGAACGCGAAAAACAGTTGCTGGCGACGATCATTTCACCTAGTGATCACTTTCGCGGCGAAAAAAAATGATAGTGTGATTCAGGCATTAGAGAAGAAGAATTTCTCGATTTTAGTAATTCATATTTCGCCTACAGACTGCATTAGCGACTGAATGGAGTATGAAATTCCTACTCCACGGAAATAACGGAGTAGTAGCCTGAAGATGACTTCACGGAGTCAACCACAAGAGAGATTTATATAATATAAATATAAATTTATTTATCCATGGAATTTGCATAAGAGGTTTTAAATTTGAAATAAAAAACGATAAATTATGAATCATTTTCTGAGTTAATGTATTCGGGTTTTCACCGCGTCCGTTGTGTTGTGTTGTGAAAACCCGAGTAGAATGGAGAGATCATCTAATCAACGCCGCGAAAATCTTCGAACCTACATTTTCTGAGTTATAGACATTAACTGAGACTAGATACAAAACATAATTAAATGCATGAAAATGTAAAAATATTTTGTTTAATTTTGGTGCATAGAATAAACATTGTGTATTTTCCGTAATATTAAACAAAAAGTACACATGGATTTTCTACACTAAATAACCATTTTGTTTACTCTTTTAAAAAAAAAACAGTTAAAATATATGAACCTCGTATACTATCTGATAATCTAGGTAATACCATTGGCACTGCATAGATCAATGAGGGTTGGAACAGGGCCAAATTAATGTGGAAACTTTTTACAAGGGATCAACAATTTGCCTTGGCCGTGATTCGAACCAGTAAATCCAAATAAACGACAGGCGTTAAACTGATATGATGCCTTCTTTTCTTCCTCTGCGGAGATCTTTTGGTTTGAGAGAAAAATATGGGTTTTACTGCCAGATAGACAATGCGACAAGGCAGCATGATTTTGCAAGACGAGTTACAAATATGGTTTCCTCACCTCGATCAACGCGTTAGGTAATTCCATGACGTCACAATTGATCGAGACGAAGGGATTAATGGCCAAATTCGTTTCAAATCCATCAAAACTAGTAAATGGAAGCACGTTGGTGTGATATGACGTGAAAAATCACGGAATAGCCGGTAGTAATGCGAAATTTTTTAGGAAGAAGTGTGAATCACTTATTGACTAATTACATAGTGGTTTAAAAGGGAGAGTGTGAAATTGGGTCAATGTTCATTTTTTAGTTGTATTATATTAGAATTAATGTATTTAATGGATTGTTTGAAATTGGTTTATTGGGACAATGTTAAATTCTTAGTAGTATGGGATTAGAATTAGTGTATTATTTTTACCATGGATATCTATTCTGTTTATAAACTTTGTATTAGATAGATAGAAACTTGGTATGTACACAATTGTTATTCATGTACATATAATGCTGCCGCCAGGCAATAGTCTACTTGCAGCAATGTATAATAATAATAATTGAACCCCAGTAAGCTTTTTCGATTTGAAAATTCGCAACTCACTCACCGAAATTAGCATTCCAAGAGTGAAAATGATTCACTTGACCTAAACTAGAATCAGTAGGTTGTTCTCAAAATATTTAAATAGACAGCTAAAGCAGGCAAGAAAAGTAGTTTATTTGAATCCAATAAAGTTAAACCGGATGGACCTTGGCTTTATGGCTATAAAAAATATAATGATCATCACTGTTATACAATCTTAAGATTGGTATAGTTTGACGCAGCTCTCCACTCAATTCTCCTATCAGCTAATCTTTTCACACCTACGTATTTCTTCTCTTTCAAATCCTTCTTTATCTGATCCATATATTTTGATCGCGATCTTCCTTTTCTATTCGTGCCTTTAACTTTTCCCTTGACAATTGTCACCATCAGGACGTCATGTCTAATGATATAGTTTATGAGGTTTTTCCAACTTCCTATCAAGGTTTTCATGAGGCTTCTCATCTCTCCTACTCTTCTTAAGACTTTAAGATCATTACTAACTCGGTTGATCCGTTTGATCCTCATTGTTATTGTGTACCACCACATGTTGAAGGCCTCTACCCTTGATCCACTGATGCCATTAAAAAAAATTCACTAGTAAAAAAAAAGTTTTTTTTTCTTGTAATTTGTTTTTTTTTCTCCCTCGGAGAAATTGTCTTTCCTTTTGTACTAGTACTGCCATCTTTCAGTGGATTGTGTCCCCTTAAATGAATGAAATTAAGGTATGCTATTCATCACTGAAGTCAAATTCGCAGTTGTTAATTGTTCATCAAGGGTACAATCACCAATTACCCTATCCGTAAAAGAAAAACATGGCTCCAGTGAGCCCGGCAATTATTTAATACTTTCAGTTTACTTTTATTTAATTTTTATCACCTTCACCGCCCGAAAACAGCGAATGTGAGACCTTAAAAGCAGAAGAACCTTACCTTTAGCCAACTTAGATCTTTGTTGTCAATCAGGAGAGCTTACATGTCATACTCCATACGTTTAATGACAATAATTCTCGCAAAGATTTGTCAAAAAATGCCTAATGCTTAAAAGTATACAAGAAACTATATACCACCTTAAGGAAATAAGCTTTACTGGAATGTATTTTGTAAAAAAGAGAAAGATACAGACGTGAAAAAGAATGACTTACACAAGAAGAAAATCAATAATTATAATAAAAACACACACAAAAATATTATTTATTTATACTTAGGTTAACCAAATATGCCAAATTAAATTAAAATTTATTACAAGAAAAATCAAAATTCAAAATATTACAGATTGCATCACGATATTGTTGCATTGGAAAATTATTATTTTGAACTATAATAATAAGATAATTATTAACTATAGCTAACTGATAATTTTTGTTTTTACATACCTATCAGAAAGCACATAAATAAGTGAGGTATTATTTTGATAGTATGCTGACACTAAATATGTTTCTAAAATCTGCTTTGTACTCTTTAATTATTAATTATTATAACTGAATAAAAAAGATACTAAGTAAAACTCTTATATTCAAGAATAGGTCGTACTATTGCTGAGTGCAACACTTAAAGCAAATAATTCAAATTTTACGCCCGATATATTTCAATGAGCTCCAGAAAAATTTCCACCATACGCATTTCGCTGCGTATTTAGGCTGTTAGAATTACCAGTAAAAAAATTAATGGCTAGAAGTGAAGAAAGGAGAGGAAATTTTACCTTTGGCACTACTGGAAAAGGTGCCCCCGGGAAATGCCCTTCGAACTGTTTCTGAGTACGCACGGCGCTTCTCTGACCTACTTAACAGATCGGCTTTGAAGTGAACGGATTGGAAATCTACTTAGCCGCAAGAGAAATGAACGAAATGAATTTTGTGTGGAAATACGTAAAGACTCTCCAGGAGCTCACTCAATATGAATCAATACATTTGAGAATAAACGTAAAAAACAGTTGCTGGGGCTGACGTGGAGCCATGTTTTTATTTAAGGATATAATAATTGTTAATTTTTCCTTTAATGAACTATTAATACCAGCGAATTTGACTTATATGGTGAAAAGTAGACCATAATTTCAATCATTTAAAGGGAATCTAACCACTGAATGAACTTGACTTCTACGATGAATAGCAGGCTATAGTTTCATTCATTAAAAGAGAGTCTACCCTTTGAACAATGGCAGTACC
Source organism: Ischnura elegans (assembly GCF_921293095.1). Classification (NCBI taxonomy): domain Eukaryota; kingdom Metazoa; phylum Arthropoda; class Insecta; order Odonata; family Coenagrionidae; genus Ischnura; species Ischnura elegans. The sequence goes on from NC_060252.1 coordinate 66,188,520, forward strand.
AAAGAAAAGACAATGTTTACGAGAAAAAACTAATATGCCAATTCGAAATTACATACTCACGACTAATACTCTACAGTGATTGAGGTGAATATGAGGATCTGAGCTGTACTCTCGTGAAAAGAAATGGAGTATACGGAAGTGCTCCAAAAGTACGTTTTACACCAAACCGGTGAATACTGCATTGGTTTTCGGGGATCTATTCAACCCTGTGATGCTGTGAAGACATTATACTTTCGCATTGAAAAAGGGCCTCTTGGAGGCCGAAATAGCGGCTATACGCACTTCTGTTGTCTTAATATGCATAAACTTGACCTGCTCTTTTGAGCTTGTTATCCGGGCATGTTATAGCCTGTGTGAGTGCCTTTGTGTGTAGGCGTGAGTGAGTGAGTAAGGGTCAAGGCGTGCCGGTTCAGAGGTTATATTTAGTCCCTGCGGTCTCAATAAGGCTATACAGCAAAGCAGGGGTTGATGAAAACCGGACAAGTGCAACACTTTACGGCTTTTGTAGCTCTTCATCATACCATTCCTAGTGACTGAGTGCTGAATAAGGGGTTCTCTTCAATTCTGAAGAACAAAATTTTGACTGGAATTACATAGTGATGAAACTATGGAGCACGCAGAGTGTTTCAGATTAAAATGCAGTTGCCATGAAATAAAATAAAAAAGTAGTGAAAAGTAGGAGGAACGAAACAAAACTTTTCCATGAGCAAATGAACCAAATTTGCGACTTTCTTTACGGCCTATAAGGCGTTCTCGAAAGTGCCAACAATCAAGTTTGTGATTTCGGTGCTATTGCCTCATTCACACCACCTCGGTCGTAACAAATACGTACCGCAGTAGCCCTTAACCACCGTCTGAACGCGCGTTGGTTACCGAGATATCAGTAAGTTGTTACGCTACCACTTAACCCTGGTCAGCGCTGCTGGCGCGGCCAAAACCAAAAAAGGAAGCAAGAAGATTAGAATGATATGATCATTTCGAGACATTGAGGCAGAAAATGGAACGGGGAAGAAGTTTCAGCGTAGTGGAGGTGATTTTCAAGAAAGAAAAGTGAAGTAGGCAGTATAATGCTATTTTTTTTATGCCACTGACAATTTACATTCGGATGAATTTCATAATTTTGGCCCACGAGGGCAGCACTGGGTTACTAGGATCGTGGAAATGAAAGTTGGTTGTTACTGAGGTCGTATGACGGTGCATATGAGTACAGTTGGAAATTCAATGCTCCTTTATTTATAGCGCGGCGATGCCCACTAGATGTCTCATACGCTGGAATTAGTTCGTAAATTGCCGCATGTGGTCGTTTTCTACGGCACCAAGTGAAATTGACATCAAGATATTTTTTATAGTATCGGATAAAACCGGTGTTAGGTTAACCGGTTATTTTGAGTGAGTAGAGTACTTGAGTATTAAAACTGGATGGAAAAACCGGTTATATTCAGGTTATATAACCTAAAGCATTGCGTACTGCATATCTTCGATTCTTAAGAAAATACTGCGTTTTTGAACTTCGTTCTGCTTCTTGAATACCATTCTCCGAATATCTTTTCGGGAGCATGAAGTACCTAGATTCTCCGACAGAGGGCATTGATCCGATTATTTTTCCCAGGTTTTTTCGTGGTCGTCCAGGAAATAACCTAGCACTCGCCACGAGAAAAATCGAAAGCGGTTGTTACGCAAGATTTTTCATCTATTGCACCTAAGTATATAACCGAAAGCCCTGTAGACTGTGCGGAAAGAGTATATGTACCAGGTTAATCACCTGAAGAAAAGAAGCGAGCACTCAATAGGTTTATACTCTGAGAGTATGTATTACTTTTTACAGGTTTTATCACCGGTTTTTTTTCATGACCACTCAACCATAGTTTTATCAGAAAATAACCGAAGGCCCTCATCACTGTTGAGCAGAAAAAAATTCTAGGAAGGTATTTGTCGGCTGTGTGAGTAGGATATCCTCGAGTCCTGCTTGTTTTTTTTATATGATTAGCCGATTAAAAACCGGTTATTTTTAGGCGCCGTTCAACCAGAGTATTAGGCTATTTTTTGGCATAACAGAAAATTAACCTGAGAAAAATAATCTGGCTCCTGATTCCCGCACTCTCTCGGGAACCGTTGGAACTACCAGCACTATTTGCCGCTGCCGCACTGGCTGAGGTTTTCCTGCGCCTCTACCGGTCACAGAGCATATTGTAATTGGTTATTTCTGATGTAACGGATAAAACCGGAAAACCTAGTGCCCGGTTATAGCCTAAGCGACGAGTACTCGTTGGCAAAACCGATGGCAAGGGGGAGAGAAATAACCGGATGAGTGAATACTCGTGGGGGAAACCTATCGCTGTGGAAAGGTTTGTTTTCAACGGGTCTCAAGTTGAAATGGAACGAGTACTCGGTTATTTTTGGCTATCTTGGTTATATCTCGGTCGGAAAACAGAGGACTAGGCGGGAACTATTAACATTTTAGACAGACGTAGCCGACAGATGACGCTAAACGCTCACCTTAAAATTTGAATTTCACTGTAATAGATAATTAGAGATAGCATAGACGAGAAATTTTGAGCCCCCATTGAGTAAGCAAAGTAAATAAAAAACCTACGTGACGTGTAAAAAATACGCAGATTTGGAATACGTGATACTCTAAGTTTGGAGACTCATGACATGCCAAGTTCACTTCTGGCGACGGCAACATAAATGAAAAGCCCGAGCCTTTTTTTTATACAGAGATAATCTTAGTCGAGATAGTCTTCTAAACCGTGTCAAATTTCAATTTAATTTCGTATGAATATTTAAGCCATTTTAATTGATTTTATTTTTGGCTATGCTCACATGAACGTCGCTATTCAAGATATCAACGTTAAAATAATAGGGATTTGCGAGTAGCACTTTTTTGATCTCGAGTCGAGTATCGAGACGAGTTGAAAACTACTCGCGAGAATCGTCGAGTATTGCAATTGTGAACCAGGCAATACAGCAATGCTTACTCCAACATAGTCTCATTTTTTTCTATCCCCAATTATCTACTCCAAACACTTAGCTTGATGCAAAAAGGAAAAGATAATGATGAACATTGATGTAAATCGTGTCAGAATTAGGAGAAGAATGAAAATTAATGTATCTTAAACTTCCTTAAGAATAATTGAAATAAATTAACCTGTAGTAATATGTCGTCAATTTAATTAATATATGTATCGAAAGAGAGAGAGAGAGATCTCCAAAGAGCCCTCAGTAAAGGCATTTGCACAATTTAAATAGAGAATATATGCGTAAATGAATCATGTAATATTTGATCTTTTCAAATTCTCAAGCAGAAAAACCAAGGTTCTACATTCTCAGGCAGCGGGTTTTGACGTCTCCGTGTTACATTATTGCTGCCTGCAGAGAATTGTACGTTGCAACTCACTTGTGTGGCTGGGCAAGTACTTTCTTACCAAATTTGCAAGATTTGGGAACCTAAAGAATTTTCATTGAAAGTTACATCAACGATTTTTATGGATCTTGAATCTTCATAGAATTTAAGTGGACGAAGCGTACGAACTATTGAACTTAGCTCTAGCTTTGTAGACCAACATTCTAAACTATTTTTATGTATTCTCTCAGAGTTTCAGTAAAGAAAGTAAGCGTACGAACTATTGAACTTAGCTTTAGCTTTGTAGACCAAAATTCTAAACTATTTTTGCGTATTCTCTCAAAGTTTCAGTAAAGTACAGAGTTTCAGTAAGGCTGGGTAAAAAGGTATGAGCAATAGAAAGTATGAGCGGTACAGCAGTCGGTCCACTCCGATTACAGCGCTCAGGGTTGGAAGACGGTTTGCCGCCGCGGCTGTCGAAAAGGTAATGGGCGCCCACATCGACTGCTATGGTGAATGACTGCTGCGTATAAAACAAGCTGAAACTCCTAGACCAAGGCATTAGAACGACTTTTCGACTCTAAAAACGGTATTATTACATGAGTTTCATGATTGTACCTCCTGTCGGAAGATTTCGAACTTACTGGCCTCGACAAATCTGCAACCGAAACTACTCGACTCGACATTCGTAATAGTACTCGAAACGGTCGAGTCGAGTACTAACTACTCGACTCGGCTCGAATGTTCGAGTACTCGCACATCCCTATAAAATAATATGCAGACGCCAAATCTATGGTCTCACAAGTTGATGAACTAAAAGAATTTTTAATCCTTAGCAACTCCACGAATTCAGGCTTAGCAGAGCGTTTGAATTGCCAAAAATATCTACCAAGTTATAACAAGAGCCATCCATGTATTTGCATTCATGATATTCAAATATAAGTTCAAAAGCGATTAAGAGCTTTAAAAATCTGATCGAAGTAAGATTTTTGTGCATGAATATTAATATTTGAATTGAAAATTGACATGAATATTCACGTTTCCTAAATTGATTTAATTTTAATAAACTCTCTGAATGCACAGCTATCAAAAAGAATAACGCAGAATTGACTCTAATTCTGAGGAATTTGGAATTAAATTGATGAGATTAATTGCTACTTTGACCGCGCTATCGCAAAAAATAGGATAAATGCTTGCCAAATGCTAAATAGGCAAATGAAATACTCTGGTTTTCATAATAAATCATTCGATTTCATGGATTTGATAATAAATAATTCGATTTCAATAGAAATAAGTGTTCTACGAGAGGTGAAGTGAAAAAAGACTGCTTAATTGAACTAGGAATGAATAAATGATTAAAAACCACGGCTTTTTAAGGAATAACAGTGTGTAAAACTTAAATGAGCATAATTTTTCAGCATCAGTTTTGAGGTCTAATATTTAAGATCGTTTTTACAAGATCCTCAGCAGTTTTTTTATATAAACGGTAGAAAAAATGCACTAAAAGGTAAAAGCTTGGAAGATCAAAAACTGACAGTGTATGCCCTTTATATTCCCAGAATACAAGATAGTCCAGCGTTGCTTTAACGCGGTATGATTACACAGTGTTTTACTCATAGCATGCCATGATTAAAATAAACTGCTTATTATATTTGGTATAAGGCAGACGCATATTTTCCACATTTTTTAAATGCGATAGTCACTTATTTAGTTTGCGAACAAAACGAAACAGTAAGATTTATGAGTGATCCCTTGCTATAATAGGAAATACATATTAGACGATTACTAGCACTAATTTCTACAGCCTATATTGCTTCAAGACCGCTATTTCCTGCCTTTCTTACGTCATTGCACTGAAGCACTAATTACAGTATTTTAACTTATTAAAAGACTTCTTTCTTTCAAAGAAAACTCGGCAATTATTTTCTCATAACCAGCGTAATTTCACATACCTCATCTCATTGAAACCACAATCTCTACCACCGATACATCTTTTCCATCTTTTTTTTAATCCTTTCACTATGCCGATTAAAAAAGGAAACCACATCCTCTTTCAATAAAACAAAAAGGCCGGTATTTCCATGCAAATGCTGGGAACGGGATGAAAAAAATTATGTGAATATAAGCCGGCAGAGACGAAATTTGAATACCAGCGAGAATTATGACCTTACCGCGGCGTTGGCATATTCTTTGAGGCGGTAAGTATATGAAGGGAGGAAAACGTTACAGTGACCGCTGTCGGGTCGCCATATAATGAATAAATGTTTCGAAAAAACCTACTCGCATCAAATGCGAAAGCGTTGAAAATGAGTTTAAAAAAATTGGAACGCGGAAAAAAACGTTGCAAAATAACTGCAGAGTCCGTCTTCGTAAACTGTAAAACATGAATATTCAAGTCGACCTCTAAATGTGTTGTCAACCATCGCGCATATAAAATGTGTTTACAAAAGTCGCCACTCGCGTCACTTAAGGACAAATTGATCATAGTTTCAAGGAGAAATAGGTATAATTAGGGGTATTAACCGAAATTTATTCACGAGATGATGTGATCTATCAAATTCATAACTTTTGAATGCTATTCCTCGCAATTATAAACATAATAAGGCAAAATATTGGAAAAAAGTGGATCGGGTTGCACTCATCAACGCGCATAGGACATTTTTGAAAACTGATTAAAATGCGACCAGCATACATGTTTCAAAATGAACAGTGAGTTGATTCATTTCGAAACAAGTATAACACATACATGCGCTTTATGTACTTCACTACTTATTCAAATGTTTAAAAATGAATAGCTACGCATAAATCATAAATATAAGTGTATGATTTAGGCGTCGTGTACATCCATTTGTAAGATTTTACACTTTCCCGGAGAACAACATGCATAAGCTCTTCTCGGAATACCGCGCGGGTAAGATTACATGAGAGCGCCGACGTTTCGGGTACCCACTCGCTACCCATTCTCACGGCTACTGACAGAAAATTTGAAGTGACCGTTGAAGCTCAGCATTAGAAGGGGCCGGATTGGTCGAGTCCCGATTGTTGTCGCGGAGGACCGTGGACCAGCGTAGACTTAGCTCTGGCAAGCATAATTCTTTTAAGAGTTCTATTCCAAGAGCTGCTGATCGAATATCCGGTGTCTCTGTTGACATTTTTATTCTCAAGTCTTATTTCAATAGCCTCTTCAGTTAAACGATCCCAAAATTGATATGATCGCCATAAAACTCTGGTGTCATTACACCTTATTTTATGGTTCTCATCCAGGCTATTTGTATTTTACGTAAATTTTGAGGTGTAAGGCGTGACCTTGATGGGTTCAGCGTCGCCTCGCGCGAGAAAACGAAGTGAGCTTTGGCGTTGGGTAGGCGAATCTATGCATGGTTTTGCGGACCACAGTAGGAGCGGGCACTCATGAATACATTATTCGCGGCAAGCCAACAAAGGCCCCGTGTGTCAGACCTTAATCATGACGTTGGTGGAAACCAAGAAGAGGGAATGCCGGCACAATAGACCACTATGACGGGGAACCGTGTGGGCCAGAAATCCCTCTCGTAGCATTAAATAATGAGTGGGGTGTACCCATAAATAAATGAGTATGGCCGAGAGATGAAATTAAAAGAGCTGTTACGTCGCACTTGCATAAAATGTACTTATTGCTTCTCAGATTCGTCCCGTTAGAAAGTAGCTTGTGTACGGAGAAAAAAATATTTTGATTCTGGCAGCACAATAAATAGCGCGTTTTTTTAAAATGAGTAGTGGGGTTTTAGCGCTTTCAAATATTAAATTACTTAACTTACAGCCATATTAAAATATATTATCATATATATAAATATATTGTGATTCTGGAAGAACAAAAAATATAAATACGAGGTATTTTAAAATCAATGGTGGCTAATTAACGCTTTCTAGTACTCGTATTTATCATACTTAACTTACTGCCATAAATCATACATCAAATAAGGGGATGAAAAGCCGAGGGGTGACCGTGATTTTTTTCTATGCAGAGTTAGGTAGAGTAATTGATAGAATAAATATACAAAAACTTGGTCGCCCAGGGATAATAGCGAGTATTTGTTGTGATTGGTTCAGAGCTGATATCGTGTGGAAAATCAAATGCAGTATTAAATATCTAATTAACCTTGTTTGTTTTCGTTACATAACTTCTGTACCTAACTCTGTTTAGAGGAAAAACACTTGCACCCCATTGCTTCTTACCCCCCTCAAATGAAAGATCAACTCAAACAGTTTTACATGTAGCCTACAAATTTTTGAGCTCACTGCACACGTCAAGACAATATGTAAGCACCTCCCAAACGTTGATTAGTGTTGCTACAATAATTGTTGCAACATCTGCTTTTGTCCTGTTTCTTAATTCGGAAAGGTAGACTGGTTTTGGAGACACAGATGTTATTTTATCACCTGGAGGATCACAAAAGAACTTAATACGGAACGCACGTTGCTCATAAACTACAGATTCTGTATTTGAAAAACTTTAAAACACAAAAAGCTTTCTGTTCACTAGTCGCCATCTATGATATTAGCGCATTCTCACGGATGGCTGAGGAAACATGCACATTCGTTGCACACGTGCATTGTTGCCAACAAACAAAATTTTTTGACTTGCTCTCTCATTTGAGGCATTATTTATAGCTGTAAGGTAAAAAATTTAGTGAACATTGTAAAGGGTTTATACGCCGCAGTTCATTTTGAAACAACATATCCGATTCCTTCCCTCAATGGAAGTTAGGTACTTCCAGAATGAGTAAATGAGCCAGGACTCGAATGACATCACCTACTCACAAAAGGAGGGCGGCAGCTTTTGAGTTTTTTATCTTTAAAATTAAGGCAAGAGAATGGCTGATAATGGAAGGTGATAATTTTCTTTGTAACTCATCCTTCCCTTCCACCAACCGAATCCTTTTTGTAAAATGCGATTTCGTGTCTCAGTGAAGGACACCCATTTATTACCTTCTGTAAATAGCATAATGATTTTGTTTATTAAACACCATCAGTTTAACAGCATAAGTTATCATTCCACCAGTGTTGTTTATAAAACTAAGGAAATGAGATATTTGACACTCAAATCACCGATGGCGGCGCTGAAAGCAGTGACGTAATTTTCCAGCATGGCTGACGTATCGAGGATATTGTTGTGATGATAACATAGGTGCAATGGGATGAGTCGTCGAGCCACTGCGACAATTAAAGTAGAAAATATCTAAGAAGATTTTCTTGGCTTTGAGGAGGTATTTCAATTCCCACGGGCAACGACAAATAGCAGTTAAAAATTAAGGAATTGATAAATTTCAGCTGACATATCCTCTACTATCTCACGGACTTTACTCAAAGGGTTCCTAATGACCATTAATGAGTGACTGCGATAAAAATAACATCATTCTCAGCAGGCTAGAAAAGAAAAATTGTAATACGTTGGTTACCTCAAGTGCATTAAACAAACAAACCTCAGTCCCAATAAATGATGAATTGTAGCAAAAAATGGCAACTGAAAAGGCATTTTACATTAATATGAATGCTTAAAATATATTACTTGCGACGTTATGATGGCTAAATACCAAAAATATAATTAGAAAAATCAGTAAATTCCCAAAAATACCAATGATTTGTTAACGTGGTTTCCTTAGGTATCCTCGGAGCTTTACTTCTTAATTCGGCCAATAGTTGGCGTATTGCTTGTCTGGATTATCGAATATCCTCGAAATAAAAAAACGAAACTTTTAAGCCCTGCCATTCATTTTGGTGCATGAGTTCATAATGTTTAGATCGCGAAAGCCCGTGGAGTCCATGGAGTCCCCATGGAGCTTTGGCAGTATTTCATACAAATGCTTAAAGTTGAGCTTTCTACCTTTTCTACGGTGATAGAAGTATCGCATTACTGGTACGGTATCAAGTAAATAGCGTGGATAGAAAATGAGGGCTACATAACGGAAAGCATTCATCAGTGCAAACTAAATCGTAAAAATCCACTTTTTGACAAAAACGACGTATATGTTCATAATTTTTTATTGCCAAATAAATAGAAAGTAAAAATAATTTGCGAGTATTTATTTGCTGCTGGATAATAAATTTATCCTTATTAAATCATATGTATTTTGATGGGAACGAATGAACGTAACGGTTAAGTACTCAAAGTAATCCTATTAATAATTGCTCTGCAGTGGAATATGAAACGACAGAATTTGCTCAAAATAACTCAAATGCAAAAGAACCCGCAAAGTCTGAAGAGGTCATTATGAACCGTGAAAGCTACAATCATGAATAAATACGTGATACTCAGTGATCACTTAATTATTCATCTCTGAAAAGGATATTGATGTGAATGCCTCTAAACTATGGGCACTGATGTAAACTTTTGCGTGGGATGAGGCCTGATTGAATAAAGGCTACATAAAATACCTCGAATCGTATAAATTAATTCTTAACCCGCGGAAAGAGTTAATTTTTAATGAATACGAATTGACGTCAGAACAACCCACTTTGTTGGCCATGTGCCTGCAATCCGAACTTTCTCCTCGATACGTCTTTACGACTACTATTGGCGTAAAAAAGGTAGAACGGCGAACTTAAAGAATTTGTATGAAATCCCGGCGAAATAAATGAAAAAGACGAAAATCGCTCCGCAGAAATGCACACCACCAGCTTGGCAAATTTTATCTTTTTGGCTTATTTTGAGTAAGAGAAGCAAGATAAACACTTCCTTGCATGAAAAGTTGGAAAATATTTTTTCACTCTTTTTTCATACGTAATTTAGACATCCATGCACTTTTTTACACCCCGGAAATTGAAATCCACATTTCAGCCATTTAAAAAAATGAAACGATGGGTAAAATTTAATTTTTAAAAGCTATTTGTATTACGAAGGTGCTGTTCTCTCCAAGAAAAATACAATTAAATTCACCAATCAAATATTTTTCCCGGGATGAGATGAAGAAGGTGACCGTTCCGCCGTTCTCATCGTTTATCGCGTGTTCTTCTTCACTATGACGACCATAGGAGCTAAAAGTTTAAACAATGCTTTATTGTTGTAGATGAATAAACAGTGATTAAAACTATATATGACACAACCCTATGGAGCTTCTGCGGAATTTCGTACAAATGCTTAAATTTCAGCGTTCTACCTTTTTTTGCGCCGATAGCAGTCTCATTGAAATAGCAGTACCAATCAATTCTTATTGTTTCTCCGAATGGGTTGAAAGGAAACGGTATTTGAACAAGTAACTTTTCAACCTCTATCAAAGGCGGATTTTAATCTAATTACATTGCTGTAGTTGGGACGGCCCCTAAAATCCAATTTCCTTGTAAGCATACCGGTTAAACTACCTTTTTAAATCACATGAAACTGGTAGTTGAACATTCAGGGAATACGTGGACATGAAAATGAAACCTAACGACCTTGAAAAATTACTGCAAATAATAGTAACAGAAGCAGGCATTATATAGTGGAATGACATTCTAAGTTTTAAAAACAACACAAAGATGGCAATATTCCACAGGTTTATATTCCGTACAACGCATTTCTAACGCTTTAATGACCTAACGGTCGAAACGCGTTGTACGGAAAATAAACCTGTGGAATATTGCCATCTTTGTGTTATTTTTAAAACGGCAAATAATTGATTCAATTCCAATTTCCACATCAGAATGCGAAAGAGCATTTAGTGCTATGAATGATATTCTCACTAAAAAAGGAACAGTTAGTTGGTAGAACTAACCGGAAGATTAATTTTCCTTAGAAGTGTTGGGGCGCCATTGGAAAAATTTAATCCAGAAACATATGTGCAGACTTGGCTCAGATCAGGAAGAAGATCAGCTGAAGAAACGACGTTTAGAAAATGTGACAGGCCCAACGAAGTTTACTACGAGTCCATCTGGAACCTCCTTAAGTGATTTTTGGTGAGTACCGCCTAAATATTTTCCCAACGATAGCACTGTCTATTTATATTCACACTTGAAAGGTATTTTGTAACATAAAGTTGATTTACGAGGCAGAAAAAACGCTGATGTACAATTCAAAGCAGCGGGATTTGGTCTCTTAACTCTGTTGAAGTCCTCATGCTGGCAACATAGTAGACCCACCTGGTTTCATTCACAAAGGCTTTGATTTACTATTCCCTCTCGGCTAACGCAAACTTTCCGACTCTGAGTGCCCACTCCGCGAATATTCTGTAAAATATGGTTCAAGTAAGAAGATACCAATAGCATGCGTTAAAGGAGAATGAGGCAGAATTTTGATGATTTTCGCATCTGAATCGAAATTAAGGAGCTGTTAAATTTCCACAGTGAATTCAACGTGCGACTGCTTAAGCATCTGGTGAAATTATCAAGGTTGATGTAATTTCAAATGCGTTGAGTCTCACATCATCCCTCTCTGATGCTCTCATCTAGATCTACATACTACCCCACAAGCTGCCTCAATAGGCGTGTGGGTTTTAGGACACCAGCCGTTTACATACAAAAAATAATTAGGCCTTGCATTCATTAAAGGTTTTTACCTTGTGAGAGAAAATCATCGTATTCCTTTGTATTCTTTTTTTATTCATGGATGGATTATGAATTGTTAAGTTATAGTGCATAGTTATTATGCCATTGCATAGTTCTTTTCTGCCTATACACAATATAGAATTATAACCCAAACCTATTATGGTATTGAATGCTGATACTAGGGTGTGAATAGATAAACAAGATAAGCGATTTAAACAACAGTTCCCCGTAGATTCTCCTTTTACTTAATGCTTTACACAAAAATAGCGCTTTTAAGCTTAAGGGTAACTGAATATAAAAAAGATAGTTCCACTGTGTAAGATTGCGAAAAAAACAAGGATTCGGAAAAGAGTGAATAAAAAACTTGAATGCATGGAATGAGAGCTCTCCCAATTTTTACTCGGATCAGACGAACATACTCGCATTCATGAATTTTCCGTTGCATGAGGAAAATAGATTTTTATACGAGAGTATACGGAAGAGATTTTTCAAATAATAATAATAATTTTCCTTGCGAACTCCGAAGGTTTGAGGCTAAACAGAAACGGAATATTTTCTGCTATTAAAGCCAAAATTTAAGCAAAAAAAGTAAATGACACGATACTCACAAGAATCGTTCTGCTATCAAATATTAGGGAAATAAAACAAAAAATAGATTAAATTTTAAAGTAAATGAACTTATTTAAATATTATAAACAATTTTTATTGCATTTCCAAGGCAATATACTATTTATTTCTTGAATGGTTGATGAATATAGTGATATAAGTTACAATAGAGACTATCCTGTTTCTATTGTGCTTGGCTCACCGCTAAGGAATTTAGAGAAAATGTATCTAAAAAATCTTCCCGGAAATATTTCCCTTACTTAGATGGTGATAATTTTCGCTTCTTACATTGGCAGTTGAATCGTCATGTGCAATGTTAAAATGCACTAATTACCCCCATTGAATGTGCGACTGCCTGAACCAGAACTTGAAAGTAAAGCGACCTTTACACGGGTTGCGAAAAATAGGTAGAGTAACTATTTAACCATCGAAAGTCATTTTCGTGACTTTGATAAAGTAAGAGACACTCGAGTGTGAAGCTTATTCGAAGGTAACGGCTCGGAACCTTGATGATAGAGCGGGAACATTCCCGCACACACGCATTGTCACACCGCGACCGCTTATATTTCCATATTTATCCACGTCATCACTCTTACATCAAAGCCTCCTCTAAAATTTCTCAAGACGTACAATTTTACAACGCCTAAAAACTTACCCCATAGCCATTTTGCGAAATAGTCATAGCCATACCTATTTTGCGAAAAACGCTTTTCGTTAAAATTTTCATTGCTAACCAACTTCCCTTAACAGGGTTACATTATTATTATTACTATTATCTTTTTCCCTAAATTTTCTTCAGTTTTCACTGAGTTGTTTTATTGTAAAGAGCACGGGTTTTCACCAAGGTAACTCTTTAATGCTCTATTGTGTTGAGAAATTTTCTCGTGATAAGTTCAAATTGTTACATCCTTTTGCAATTCGATGAATGTATTTGGATGACGGTTAGGTATAATGAAAGTATTTTGTATATGTTTTGGGATGATACCGGTAGCAGAGATGACTATTGGTGCTATAAAAACCTGTTCCATATTCCATATTCTTTTTACTTCTATTATTATTATTATTGTTGCTCACCTTTAACATTAATAATGCTTAAATGGATTGATCTCAATGTCTCCACGCATCAATACCGATATGTTTACGCTTACAGCGTATATTAAAACAAATTTTAACTTGCCATTCACCTATCTTTGAGTTCAATTGATATTTTTATCCCAGAATATCATTTGAAACTTATTTATCTTTGAGTAAAGCTATAAAACGAGAGATTAAATGCTAATTGAATAGCAGTTGCATTTTCAATGAGCGAGAAAATGCACATTTTTAGTATCGAAAAATATTGAAATTGTATGCAAAAAGTATCCATTAAATAAAAAAAATTAATATGGTAGAGAATATAAAGAAGTTATTTGAATCGCTGAATGCAATTATGCGGTGATTGCGGAGGATGATTATCGTTCAATGTTTAATTGCCGATGTTAATCATCTTTTTCTTAATTGTCATCGGTCAATAAACAGAAAGTAAAAAAAACTGCACTTAACAGTAAAAAATGACTGCAACTGGAACATTTAAAAAAAGATTGCATAGCATTTAAATAGCTAATTTTGCTTATCTATAAAGGATTTCAGAAAAACTAAATACAGTTAAGTATAGATATTGCCTAATTATGTGGTGAAGTGGAAAAAAATCGAGTCAATAATTGAAAGAAAAATCTCTAAATTATGCCGAATAAAACATTTTACCAAATTTCTTTCTTCTTCTCATTTCCGGGATCGGTCATACGAAGACCTGATGGAATATTGAATTAGAAATTAGATTCATTCAAGACTCCTTACCTATGCACGTGCAAAGAATTTTATAAAAATATATCTGAAGTTATAATTTTGGTATAGCGGAATGTTTATAATTCCGGCGAAATATTTTATTCTTACACTAAACTTTACGAATACTTGTCTTAAAGATTCACTGTAAATATAGAATTAAATATGTAAATTAAAGACGATATTTAAATAGGCACTTGAAATTGTCATACATGTAAAGATTTTGAAATTTTCGTATGACGTACATAAGGTTGAAAAATTATGCTTAAAATGAAGACATGGTAGCATACTTCCGTTGAATTAATGTTTGTTATTAAAGTACTGAGTAGAAAAATATATAAATTTTGTGCTGATTTTTCCCTAAAATTTTCCGCTGTATTCTGTCGCGAGGTTTAAGTTTATGAAATATTTGCTGACAACAGCTAATGCGCTAAATGGTCTCATGCATCGAAGTTCACAGTGGTGCCACTTAAAGAGATGTATCCTTTTAATAACCGAACTAAATTTATCTGGTAATTTACTGTTGATATTTTACCCCATGGTCATTCATTTCAATATCTCAGTTGATTTTAAGCATATAATTTGATGACAAAATTAATTTTCTGTTTCTTTTAAAATGCAGTTATCAACAGTTAACATTAACCATCTATTCATTTTGCCATCTCGTTGAATTCTGATGAATCATCATTTTTGGCGAGTCAATTCTCATATCTTGCCTTTCAAACAGTTTTCAGCGCACGTCTGGACAAATACCTCGAGGAAGGAATGAATTGGAGCGGAGAAGAGCATTTTTTAAAAAAAACCTCGAGGAGGCGAAATGCACGGACTCTTTGAAGCAGAATACTTTCCAAATAAGCGGGAGGAGCAGAACTGTATGGAATCTTTACTTTTCAAAGTTCGCGAGCAGTCTTGGAGAACCCAAGGGCAACGGGAGGAATCGATACGTTTCCAATACGGCGGAAGTTTCCATTGAACCCCCTCAGAAACTTCGTAACCCCGAGAAACTTCCCAACCGCAGTCATTTTCAGTCGTAAACTTCCGTATGGAATTCTAAGGAGAGACGGGAGCAGCCAAAAACCAGACAACAAGAGCATAAGTGGGCAAAATTTTGTAATGATGACCATATATCTTCTCTAAATAATTTTATACACTCGTCTCTACTTAATGCAGAATAGCTTTGGCCATATCTGATTACTCGGCTGGGGATTGAGTACTGCCGCTTGACTCATTCCTTTCTCTTTAAGGAAGAGATGGAAGTGCCTCAGTGTGATGAGTGCGGATGTCTTTTAAGTATCCGACATATCCTGACAGAGTGCGATAAATACCGTGATGCGCGGATACGGCTCAGTAGAGGGGGGGACCTTGAATCCCTTCTCGGAGACAACCCGACTAATCTGAATGGTATAATTTTGTTTCCCAGGGAAACGGGTCTGTTTAATCAAATTTAAATTTTAATAAATAATGTCTGATTGTTTCCAATCTATATAAATAAATTATAGAGTGACGATCCTTCAAACATGCGACTTGAATCTAGTGACTGAGTAGTGGTGCAGAATGACCTAGCCGTCGGCCGACGCACCCTAACGATCAATACTATTACTATTACACATCTGATGCAAGGATTCTAACTAACATACCTTTTAATATTTTTCTCCACAACAAAAAGGAGCTATTACATCATACGAATTCTTTATCTCTACATCCCTCCTTATCCATTTTCCTCTTGATATTTCCCAGTTTACCCCACTTCCTAATATTCAATGGCCCTTGCGACTTTCCCAAAAATCTGATGGTATGAAAGTGTACGGGACTGCTTCACTTCTGTACGAAAATGGCTGTGAAATAGCTATTAAAATTGATGATGTTGTAATAATTCAAACGATGGTAAAACTATAACGTGTAAATATAAAAATTTCACTTAAAATCTAATTTAGTCAAATTATAACCCTATTGTTGTTTAAATTATAGGCATTTGAAAAATGACTTGTCTTAGGCGTGACTAAAGAGAACTTTTGAATTTTTATATTTAGTGATGTTTCAAACGATTGTAAAACTGATAAAACGCATCATTTTAAATAAAAAATATGCATGTCTTACTAAAATGTG
Organism: Ischnura elegans; assembly: GCF_921293095.1. Lineage (NCBI taxonomy): Eukaryota > Metazoa > Arthropoda > Insecta > Odonata > Coenagrionidae > Ischnura > Ischnura elegans. The sequence goes on from NC_060252.1 coordinate 66,204,895, forward strand.
TAAATAATACGATATCATTTCAGAGCTAAGAATTTTCAAATAATAGTTTTATTATTTTTCAAATTTAAGACATAAAAAAGACTTGACCCACGCTCACCAAATTGACTCTTTTTGGTGATAAAAGCTGATCCCTTCGAAAGTATCACGATGGAAATCAGACAACGGATAGTTAAACGGAAAATACAGATTTATTTTATTTAAAAACTTTGCCTCAATCGAAAGTGACAATAAATATCGAAAGAAATTATTTTGAAAGGAAAAGGATATCCGGGAAGAATATTAATGGGCTTAAATATGCAGTCGGTAGCTTTTGTTGTCTTAGATCCCGTTATATTTTCGTAATGCGACAGTTCGGAAATGGAATGAAAGGGAGGTTTGTATTATTAAATCACACGGAGGTTTGAGCTGAGGTAAAATTTTTTTTCAAAGGATAAAAGCATGAAAATTCAACTCTTGCCTCGTTTGTCCCGGAAGCGATATTGACGACCTAGCTAGCTTAGAGGCGAGGGCGACTTTATTCCGGAAATAGCGATGAGAATTCCAGAAGTGTTGAGACCTGTAGGAATACGAGCGGAAGGTACACAAAACAAAAAATCAAAAGAACTGTACGAAACAATGTCGGCGTCAAAATGATGTGCCGCTATACTTTGCAAATTTATATCTAGACTTTAATGAATGCCACAACAATGAATTTTACATCATTCTAAAGAAAATTTTATTTTAAATTCTAATATATTTTTTGTTTACTGAAAAACTGAAAAATCTAGACACGCGAGTGCAATAAATGACTCCGCGCGCCATTAAAATTAGCCGTTTTGTCAACTTACAATTAGTAACTCAACCCAGGGAAAATTACTACGCTTATAACATTCATCTTCCACAATAAGCGGCAAAAAGTAATGTAGATTAATAAAATGACTTTTACGTATTTTAAACGCATATTTTGTTGTTATATAACGAAAATGTTTAAACTCTATCTAGTCCCACAGTTTACTTCGAAAGAAAAAATAAAATCGATAGAAACGCCTCTTGATTTATTTGCAATTTTTCTATGGTCCATAATCTATAAAAAATATTTATATTTGTGAATGTTAATAACCTCTATTAATGTCATGTTGCCAAACGGAGCTGCCCCGGGCCAGTGCCGGTTACCAGGAAGTATAGTTACGCGCACAAGACGTGGCAACGCAGCATTCGTTCGCTCTGGCGTATTTTTTTAATGCCCATATATAATCTAAACTACATAAATATAATGTTTTTTTAACTTTGGAAGAAGATTGGTACCAGTCACAATTGTACTTTACCTGACTTACCGTGTAACGGGTCGTCAGGTCGGTGATCGTGAGATTCGGGTTCGAGTCTCCGTTAAACCAAATGATTTTTTTCATAGCGAGTGACAAAAAAACTTTCATGGCAAAAACGATATAGGTACCCATTCACAATCTAATCGCCAAACCACCTTACCCTAACTGCGTTTTATATCCATAGTATTTCTCTCATAGCATCTCATGGTATCTCATAGTATTCTCCCAACGTTACCATTGAAATTTAATGTGTCCCATAGAGGTTGGACGAACCTTTGGTTTCAAAATGATAAGAGTTAAAATATTTACGCCTCATCAAATTAGTATTGCGAGCATTGGCATGAAATATTAGAATTACCCAAAATACATATATTTTAAGGATATGTAGCTTCTAGCATCGCATTCGTCAATTAATACAAACATAACATTTCTCTCACGCACTGCAACTCAAAATGATTCGAATAGTATAAAAACGAAAATTTCGTTTCTCTTCAGGCTCGCGCATAACAGTTCATCCACGTTTTTATTTTTTTTCTTGAGCCATTAAACAATACGAAGCAGACTCAACGAAACCACATAAACCATATCTCTTCTGATTTATCATAATGCTGAAATCGCGAATTCACTGGATGGGCAAAGGAGATAAATACATATTTTCACCAATAGAAAATTCCATGAGGAACAAACGATTGTATGGCGATTACAACTGGAAAAAATTTAAATGCTTCAATGAAAAATTTTAAGCCTTTTTTATACGAACTTATAAATTATGATACATTTATTGACTAAAACCCGAAATTCAGCCACCTCAATAAAATTTAAAACCTCTCCCAATCCCTATCAAGCGAAAACTATCTTCTTTCATCATTTCGTATGCTCTCGGCAATGGCGTTTCAATTACCACTTTGTGCTCACTTAGGAACTATCTGGGGACTAAATTGTATTCTGACGGAGTTTGTTTCGTAGCCGAACGTTCATCGCAGCAGAACGCTCTTGCCGGAATAATAAATTATGAAAATTTAATGTTCATCAATCAAACTTAAATAAACATAAGGTTCAATCGCATTTTATTTTATGATGGAAATATTATTTAAGCTTAAATTTTTATGGATTAGTTTAAAAATAGAAGCAGCGATGGAAGAACGCAAAATAATAAGTCATAACTAAAAGTTTCAACACTTATAAATGCCCAGACAGACATAACTCCATCACTCAGACTATCTAAACAGCGAGAGAACAACGACAAATAAATCAAAACTGGTTAATGAACGGAAAATATGGACGGAAGAGGGTTTTATTGAAAGTTCTTGGAGTTATAAGAACCTTAATGGCCCAAAGGCCCGCAAAATACCTTCAAACACCATTATAATCTACGTGTAAATCCTTTAGAAACTGATAAACCCTTAAAACGAAGGCAAGTTCCGAGAATATTCAAACGTTGAAATTGAAGTGTTGTTATAAATTTGATGATCCTCAGCATCCTAAATGTGAACATTAACTGGGGAAAATAGGCATTCCTCATAATACGAGGGCAAAGTGTTTCTATCAAAAATCTTGATAGATAGGTATCTCAAGTTCCGAATAAATGAAAATCCACGTTAAGTTCCAAGTGTGCGTTCATTCACTCTAATTTTTTATTCGTCAAAAGCGTATGAATTCCTGTCGTGGGCAGGGTTTTGAAAATTTTGAACAGATGATTCCCAAAGTCGGAATGAGAATGTCAAGCGGCGTGTTATTGAAGCAGCCATTTGTTATACGACTTGCCCCCACTACCAAGTCAAAAGTGCTTCAAGGCTGGTAATTATAAGAATAGATTTTTTCCACCTCAAACGTTTTGAATTTATGGCATTAGTATTTTAAAAAATTAAAAATATTTTCCGATTTCACGCTTAGGAGAGTAAAAAAATGCGTTTCTTCAAAACATTTTACCAGGTTATCACCTTTAATATCTTAATTACTTACTCAAAAATACATAAAAAATCACCGCTGGCGAGAAAAAAATATACCGTGCCTTTGACGAGTAAATGTAACGAAAACGCAAACACCATTGATGTACAGTAGTGCCGATTCTAATTACATCTTTCGTAATACCTAGTTTTCTCTAATAATCATTGGCGATGCGTCACTATAACTTGTTGTTTATCAACGTTTTTTAAAACACAATAGATTGGTAATGAGGGGTTACGTAAAATTTTGGATGACCTCAGAAAATTTAATGCAGCAGAAAACTCAAGGCTTCGTGTTTAAGAGCAAAAATTCACTCATTTAATGAGTGACAAGCCTCTGTATTATTGTACATAAGAACGAAGACAGAAGAATGAAAATGGTAACGACGATGACTTTGCTAACCAATTTTCACCAAGACACTGGACGTTAAAAAAATCAATGATCACAGGATAACAAAGATTCACTAAGCGCAACGATGCCTTTATAGTTAATCCGAAACCAACTTCATCATCATCGCACGAAAAAACAGCTTTTACTTGTATCCAAGGGGTGTGTTACTCGCCTATTTTCATCGGCATGACTCCACACATTTTTTTACTTGTGATTTACATATTTTGATGTATCAAATACATTACTGCAAATATTAACAGAAGTTTTTAAGCAATATATTACTAAGTGTTCTATCGATAAAGCTGGGTTTCCATGGAGTACTTATGAAGCATTCTTGCAGCTTCCCCTCCCTTTCTGGACTTCCGTTTTCAATTCACAATGAGGCACAACCAACATTCTACCTTCTAAAACTGTTTTCAACATCCCCTCCCCGCTAAGAACTCCATCCATCCACAACTTCTGTCTCCTCCGTATCTCATCTAGAAGCTGCCTCACCTCACCCACCATGTCCAGCACTTCGTCGGTACTCCTCTCCGTCTATTTCACCTTATTCATTCTCCTCCACGCTCACATATCGAACTACAGTCTTCTCTCATCTTTTTGCCTCAGTGTTCACGTTTCCGCATCGTAAAGCGCTACACGCTGTTTCTTTTAACTCTTATACAACGATCCTGATGTGCTTATGAAAATATAATGACACCTATTTATGACAAATTTACAAAGATTATTTCAACATATTTTTCCTTTTCGTGTACAGTTAGCTTCTCCTCCTTTGACGCTTTCTAATCCACATTATTTTCAATGCAAGAATCATTAAGCATTATGAGTAAAATTGATTCAATAGGAAAGGCACGGATATTTTATAGTTATCCCTTATTTTGTCATTTTATGACAAATGTTCATAGAGTACATGAACAAAAACTCTAGCCTACCAATAATTTTTCATTTTCTTTATCCACACAAAATTTTAAAGAAATCCCTGATTCATACATGAATGGTGTAAAGGCCGTATTACCATAGCCACGGGGCGGCTACGGTTTTACACGGTACACGGAATTGCGCAGTCTGACGTACGTGTGAAGGTGCAATCAAAATTGCGTCGTGTAAAGCGGTGAATTGCTAGAACACATGCGAGAATGCGTGGATGCGAGACGGCAAAATAGCCCCTGTTCTAATTTCGTTCATGCATTCGCGCAATTCCACGCCATTTTAGAAATTAATGCAGCTCTAACCTGCGCAATTCCGTGTACCGTGTAAAACGGCCTTAATAAAAAGCTGTGCTCTTATCATGCAATTTATGAATGAGAATACATACATATCAACTGAAAGAAAAAATACTGGTCTGTTTATCTGCTGTGAAAGAAAATCACTTGTACCCCTTGGCTTATCAACCCCTCAATTTTTATTAAATCTCATCGTTGAAATCTAAATTAGGACATGTGCAATCACTTTTCTAGAATAATTACCAGAGTCTGAATTTTATTGTTATTATACAGAGAAAATTTCAAAGCTATAAAGAAAAATTTTGTACTTGATAACGGTGCGAGAATACTTTCCACTTTTGCAGCATGTTTTGGCCCTGCGGGGACCGTCGCAAAAACACCCCCTCATATTATTACCAGGTAGCGAAGATGAAAGACGGGAATTCTAGGGGTGAATGCTCCGTATTCAGGCGCAACCATTAATAAAAGGGTTCGCATATAACTCTGCCCGTTATTTTTCCTTCATGTCAAAAGTGTCCCTCGTGTAGAAGTAATTTTCAACACACGCGTACTTTGACAAAAGTTTTCGGACGGGAAAGGTGATGTGTCTCTGGTATTTCGCTTGAGCGCGACGGCCTCAAGATAGCGAATACGTTTGTGGAGGACGGAGAACATTGCGGCGGACGAAGGAGAAAAAAAAGCTTTGCAGCTATTCCTCTCCTTTTAAATCCGGACGGAGGATGGCGCTGGTGACTGCAGACGGAAAATTCCACACATCTGTTCGGATTCCTGCACTTTCGCCAACCTCCTTCGAGAATTCCAACTGAGAGTTACAAAAGAACTCGCAGCCGCCCATCAATTATATTCTATTCATACTGCATCACTCTCTCTCTTATCCACCTAAAAAAAAGAGAATAAAAATATGACAGTTGTTCAATCATCAAAGATTCATAATTTCTCATATTTTTTATCTCTTTATTTCCTATGGAGTTTTCTTTAGTGATACATGGCAGCTTTGAAACCTATAAAAAGATTCATCTGGAAGTTGATGAGATCAAGAAATTACCAGGTGTACCTCAACTTCGGGGAATTTTTGATTCCAATTCAAGATTGCATGACAGGAAGTACAACAGCATTCCCTTCTTTTAATTATTTTACGTCTTACCGCCGATTTAGGGAAGTAATTTTGATTACAAGGCATATTTTTCGAACAATTTTCTGGAGAACTTTACGTCATTTTTCAAATTTGAATTTAGTTGGTACTGTTGGAGCTTTAAAGAAATCTTAAATAATGACGGAGTATAAATTAGCAATGGGCATCGGATTACATACGTTCATTCAAGAATATCACGTAGTCATTCATCGCATTACGAGGGCGAGTGACTACGTGGTATCTGTTGCACTTTTCGCTTCTCCATTGTTATTTGCATCATATTTCTTTATTGCTATCGTCTATTTTTCACCTTTACTGAGAATACTAACTAGTAATGTAAACTGTCTATGATTTCTTTCTTTTGTGAAAAAAATTGGAACCACGAAAATTTCAGGGTAAATTTGTTTAAAAATTAATTTAAAATTATTCGAAATTATTAAAAAGGATCGATTGTTAAAAATATTTTCAGAGAGCGCCCTTTATTATCTAAGATAACTCGATAAGTGCTTACTTCCCAATATGTTAATGTAAATAAAGAACCCCTCAGTAAAGAAATTCCCGCCCAGCATTAAAAGAAATTGGCAACGATGTATTTAAGCTAAGACTGGAAGAGTATATATAAAGGTATTGTTGAGGTAGCTTTTAGAAAAATGCTTACCATTATCAAGAATATTCACTTAACTCCTACTCTTAAGATTGAAGAATCTGAGATCTTCCCGGTCAATAGCATGGACGAAAGCTTCTCTAAAGAAGCTATAGAGATCCGTGTTCACCCAAATAACATCAATTGACATCGAGGACTGCAACTAAGCAGCGCTTGGAACCCGGGATTATATAGGACGAGAAACGAGGAAAAATCCCGAATAAATCGGGTAGACCGAGACCACGTAGGTGAAGGAGTAGAGTATAGATATCGGAACACATCGACATCGGCATCATCAGCCCTGAGGATGTTGGGAGGGTCTCTCAACGAAACGTCGGCCTACACTATGCAGACCCTGACCCGGTTGGAAACCCGAGAAATTTTCATAAATTCTAAGATTGTTTTCTATGATATTTATTTTCTGGTACATGCGTACATTTTATACTGAAAGGTGTATTCACATAGAATATCTTGGATGGAAATTCTCTGACTAACAGAGTCTTTATTCACAACTTTGTTGCATACCTCGGGAGACGGCGGTGGCTACGGTGAACTGTATGTTCGTAAAGCCAGTTGAAAATCCTGGTCTCTATCAAATCTCTCTCCAACACCTCATGAAATCCAAAAAAACATGCATTGAAAATGCTTCGCGGAAATTAATTCAACGATTTTCTCCCAGAGTCCATTCTGATCTAAAATTGTTCATTAAGGTAATACTTCCTGTGATATACCCGTAAGTTAAGTAAATATAGGTCTCTGCTGCAATGAATATTAAAGAAAATCGAAACTAAAAAGCCATTTACTATAGATGAGAAAGGCCGAGTGGACCTCGAAACGATAGAGTCAGCGTATTTTTTTAATAAAAAATGTGCTATTAGCTATCAACGAATTTTGTACGGTACATATTATCAATTCCATTTTTAATTGTTTGACTGTGTAATGATCTGCAAACTAATACAACTGTGTCAGTACTACTTACGGAACATCCGTAAACGAGAAGCAAATAGACCTCAATATTTTAAGGAATACTATTTTCCCAGATCCAAATAACAATAATTTTAGTATCAGTACAAAGTTGCAATTTTTTATAACAACTGGGGAATATTACGACTGTATTAGTACTTTTTACCGAATATCCGTAAATTAGAAACAAAAATACCTCTCTCTTGTAGGGAATAATAAATTTTTCCAGATCCAAATAGCAATAATTTTAGCAACAGTACCAAGTCCCCATTTCATCTTATACCTCGAGAGAGACGCTGTCTATCGTAAACTGTATGCATGTAATATTCGTAGCGAATTCCCGCTTCATTCATCCAAACATCCCTTTCTTCCTACTTCTCGATCGACTCCAAGTGGTCATGAATTAAACGTGTTCGGGACGTTTCTCTTTCGAGAAAGCGTTTTCCCTCGCGTGGGCGTCGGAGGAGAGAGCTCAATAGATTACGAAGATCCCAACCCTCGCTGACTGCTCCCCGGAAAGTACTAGCGGGGGCGGAGGGCGTCGTGTGGGGAAAGGTTGGTGATAAAAGGCACGACCCGAGGTCGGGCGGTTCCTCTCCTTTTCCCTCTCTGCCTCCCTCACTCCTCGGAATTCTTGTATTTTCCACTGGACGCGTTTCCCACGCAACGGCGGTCCGAGGCGTAAGCAATGACTTGCGATGTTACTCCGGAAAATTTTCGTTCATCAACGAGCGTTTTACAAAGGGTTCATAAACGTATTCTACTGCGTACAACGGTGAAATAATAATGCGATTAATAATTATTCTTGAATAAGTAACAAAAAAATAATCTTGAATATCCAACGGTGAGAATCTTCTATATTATTTCTTCTGTATAGATACCTTTTTCTCCACTTATACGCACCAAAAACTACAAATGAGGTACCAAAATGCACAGAATTTATCAGAGAACATGCGACGGCATACCTTACTTCCTAAACATTGCTATTGTTTCCTAAAATTGGTTTTAAAAAATGGCCCTTGATATTTCTCTTGGGGGATGAGGCGATCCGCCATCTTGACGTCACGCTTTTGCTCCATGGTGCAGAGAAAACCTTTATTTCAGGATATTTAATTGATACCAATTTAGTTTCAGACACATGTTATTATATTTTTTGCAATATAACGCGCTTTCAACATTATATTTTTTTCGATATAACGCGCTTTCAACATACAAGTATTAACAGAGGATAGTGTAATTACTTCCAATGTTGTGTTTAAAGAGGTCGTCTGACCTCTATTTGTGCATGAACATTCCAATAAATTTGTACATAAGACTCTGCCTTTTTTCTACATTTTAGAATTAGAAACGCGCCTATCCCTCTGTGGACCTGCATTGAAAAGAGCGGGGGAGCGGGCGCATCACGCTCGTAATCTTTTATTTGTAAAAAGGCTGTACTCCTCGCCGGACTCAGTGCTTCTCCTTAGCGGACTTAGTCGCCCAAACGAAACAAAGAAGTCCACGAGGGTGTATCAAGTGAAGACAAAGGCCAATAGAACACAATATTTATTTTTGATTATCGTATCGTGAGAATTTTTTATAAGTGAAAAGGTTGACTTTCTTGCCAAACTCAGTGGCTTCGCTACGGGGTAAAGTATTCCTCGTAAAGTTTGGTTACGGAGGGTTGCATTGTACTAAATAAAGTAAAATTTCCCTCTTACGCAACACGGAAGTCCGTGGAGGTTTCGCGAGTGAAGAGGAATACCAACTGACAACAATACTTATTCTTAATCATCCTCAAGTATTCCACTTGTGGAATGGTCATGAAAGGTTGGAGTGTACTAGGTACAACAAAATGTCTCCCGAATGGAACAAAGAAGTACGTGAGGGTACCGCAAAATAAGACACAGACCAGCATACGACAACACTTATTCTTGATAATCATACCGTGAGAATGATTTTGTATTCGTAAAAAGGTTGGCTTCCTCGCCGAACTCAGTGGCTGCGTGGTAAAGTATTCCACCTATGCTAGGGTAGTTGGGAGATGAGACCGAGTGCTGAGTTCATTTGCACCATTAAGGAAGGTTAGGGAAGAAATAGTGGGGTCAGAAAATGCCTGCTCTTAAAGAAAGGCGCCATGGGGACCACGGCTTGACGCCCTATCCGACGGTATGAGTACCGTACTTGAATTAGCTGCCGCAAAGCAGCCAAGCAATGATAAGGCAATCTGCGAATAATGTCACCTCCGAGATTTGAACCCTGATCCACTGTGTGGGAAGCCAAAAGACTAGCCACCACGCCAACCCCATTCCCAAAGAATTTCCCCTTCAAGTAGAAGGTCACGAGTTCTTGTCTCACAGGGACACTCAAGATGTTTCAGGAGGAATCTGCAATACTTCATGAGGCGGTAGGGGAGACAATTTTAAGCAATTTTTGTCCGTAAACATGGGGTCGAAACTAATTTGTTACTGAGCTATTAATGGCAACGAAAGTATTTCTTTGGAATGAACTCTGCAATTACCATAAAGACGTTTTTCTTTGGTATCCAGTCTTTTTAATATTTTATTCAAAACTGGAGTTTTCAGTATATAAATATAATTAAGGTTGGACGAAAATATGCTATTGTTATTATCAGAAACAATCTCAAAATGGTAGAGATTGCGCAATCGTATTGCTGATATTTGCTCAAAGCTCTCGCTTAATTAAGCTCAAAGATCAAAGATTGTTACCGCCGGGATTTGAACTCGGATTCATAGGGTGGGAAGCAAAAAATCTAACTAGGTACCACAATACCCAATCTCATAAAGTATTCCTCCCATAAGCAGAAGGTCACGATTTCTTGTCTCGTCGGGATATAGTCTCTGAAGACGGTTTTCGCGTTGTTACGCTGAAACATTGTTTTATTTTTCGAGTTTCGCCCGCGTTTAAATCGCGGGGGCGACTTTTCTCGTGCTCTGCTGTACCTAGCTGAAGTGAGAAATCGATCTTAAAAATATGGAATGACGCCAACGCATAAATTTTAAATCTTTATAAAATATTTCAGCAGCTCGGAGAACGGCGCCGAATATAAAAAATGACGTAGGGAATTCAGAGAACATCCTGCAGAGAGATAAAAGGAGAGATCAGGGCGAGGGAAGGCCTGGAGAGATAATGTCACAACGGATTTAGAAAAAAAAGAATGCAATGCAACAAAGGAATGAGAGAAGCTGGGAGCTGTTTAAAAGAGATTGTTCTCAGCGATAGAGTTACATAAAATACGACTTTATATAGATCCACAGTAATTTTCGAGATAAGGTAAGTCATGTTGGAGTCATATGAGACCGGAGGTCCCAAAATAGTACCTTTTGATGTATGCTATTATTGAAGAAGGAATGGATGAATTTTAATAAATTGTACATTAAGGATGGAATCATTGCCAATTATACGTCAATACAGACTAAATTTTATAGAATAAAGAGGTTCATAAAAATGCGTTTTTATAAAATGCGAGTTACCATGAATTACCTGACATTCTCTTTGGGACTACCGAGGGAAAACTTTGTGTTCTATTTTTATTTAAATCAATCTTTTCCTCCACAACATGACTTCCAACGACAACAATTTTTCTGGTCGGAATAACTTGCGGCTAAAATAACTTGTTACCATTGCCATCTCTCTTTTCCGTTAAATCAGGATTTCATTCCATTATATCTGGCCAGCCTCAATTACTTTATTAGTCAGTATCCTTAGAAGAGAAAGCTACAAAAATGTAACAGATTAAGGTATACAATAAATATTAAAGAAGTCCTAAACCACCCTAAATAAATGGAAACGGATGTTTTTTTTATCTGTTAGCCCTCTAACCATTAGTATTTTGGAAGACGGATGAGTTATCTGCATAAATAAAGAAACAGTTCCATTAATTCCATTGAGTAGTGCACGTGACCTAAAAGTTCGCCTTTCCATCATTCATTAAAAACTAACTTTTGAAAATCCCTGAAGGTAAGTGCACTCAGGTAATGGAAAATTTTAGCAATTAAAAGTCACAATTTACTGAAACAAAAAATCAAAGATTAAATTAAATATTTAAATATATTCCAGCAATTTGATGGCATTGTTCAATTGCTAAATTATTAAACCAAAGTATAGAGGTATTCCCACAGAGTAAAAATAAGGTAAGAGTACCGTGGTGACCTCTATATCTACGAGAAAATTTGGAAACATCACATCTATAGATGGTAATAAAGCTAAATTCCCACTTGTTGAGAACGTCTGAAATTAAGCAGTACGTTCCGTGCGCACCCCAAGGAAATAACTTTAAACGATCAATCAGAAGCGTGTTCTTTTGTAACGGCGACGTATAGGGAAATTGAGGGAATCGATGTTATTTGAAGTCATGATTTCCAAGGCGGTATAAGTCCTCTAGTAAGAAATTTAGGATGGTAAGTTCTTATGCATATCTTTGCTGCTTAAAGAGCTGTTCTTATGTTTTTTTCCATAAACAGAATTCAATATATAAATTCATGGCGAGAAAAGGGAGTGATGGCTTCTGTTACTTTGAAGGTGACCAGAGAAAGTAGCTCGTCTCAAATCTATGGTGAATGTACTTGTTCTGCTTCGAAAATCATACATTTATTTCTTTCCTGTTTAGCCTGGCATACACGGCTGAACCATTCATAAACGATTTAGAATTTTACCCTTCTCTAGAAAGTATGAAAAGGGCAATTTATAAAAATGATAATACTTATTTTACTATTCCGATAAATTTATCCCATGAAAATGAAATATTTCTCAATTTTACAATTTTTATGAGAAATCCTCTCTAAATAAATAGTATTAATATTTAATACTTTCTCCATTAAAAACAGAGATAGTACGATTCATGAGGAACCATGTTTTCCTTAGTAGGAACCACAACGTATAAGGCTTCTAAAGTAACGTCCATTGATTAGACGGCCTGGATCGCCTTATGATTGCCATTTCATTTACTTAGCTTTAACTCAGGCACAAGAGCCTTAATTTGAGAGAAGATACGTACCTATACTTAGGCCAGGGATAGGGGAGAAAACAAAAGAAGAGGTATAATAATGTTCTTGGTTTTTTTTGGAGAAAACCCTTTACGATCTTATTTACCATTTATTTCCTCGCGATCGAACTTATAACAAATAGATTTTGACACATAATATTTTAGGACAAGCAGCGAAAAAGTTTCTGGAGGAAGCGATGAATGACGAGAAAATTCTGCATTTTACAAACCCTTAACTACATGAATTTCTAAACACGTGCAAAAATTTCATTTCTTTATAAAATATATTCAGAAACATTTCAGTTATTTTGCTACTTTCGATACTATAATTTTTGCAATATTTTTTAAATTTTTAATGAAACATTTTAACAAATATCAAATATGATACACCATGGTAATAAACAACTTTTACATTAAATGGTTAAGTATCACAGTTTTGGAAATTTTCCACAAAAGGTTTTCGTTTTACATACTTATTGAAGACTTCTCATTGGCGCCCTTGCCTTTACTAATTACATACATCGATATAACTCGGATAAATCACCTAACACGTTTCTCATGCGTAAAGCTGACATCGTTCAGCAAAATTAGAAGCTGATCACCTTAGGTACCTAATGACTGCTTCCAGAAGTGTATCGTTTGAGAGGATTTTGCCCTTTAGAAATAACCGTCCACAGTGGCGTAGCCAGGAATTTCGTCCGGGGGGGATCCAAAACCAGGGGGGGAAAATTTTTGAAAAACAGGGTACTAAGTAATGGGTTTAAAACTAATTTTAACACTTTTAATTATCGAAAAAACTTCATTTGTTAAAGAAATATTTGTTAAATTCATGATTTTTTCAAAAATATTCTGTTTTCTTTTATGTATGAAAATAATTGTGTTTTTAAATTTCGGGGTGGGGGGTCCAGACCCCCCGGATTCCCCCCTGGCTTCGCCACTGACCGTCAATGAGTGCAGTGTATCATATATCAAACAAAATGCAGTGGAGGGTTAATCGGTAACTATAATTTTATGAAAAATAGCTCCGATCATTGCATAAATGGAGTTTATATTTGAGCTATATCAATTCAGTCATTACAAGTGCAACATATTTCATGAATACGATACGCTACATTTCCTCATCCAAATGGATATTTAAACTTCTGACTTAAAATCGAAGAAAAAAATTCCTTTAGTGACCTGAAAATCTATGATCTGAATACATAGCCACAAATTAATTCAATTCGCACTTCAAGTACCCTATTATATGTTTTCTCCGCCAAGAAAAACAATGTAATTCGATGAGAGAGTTGGGATGCAAACACGCGATGGACAAATATGCTAATTTACTGCGGTGTAAATCAAGTCTCGAATGAACTGTCAATCTGATGAATATGCCTTTCCCTTCCTATTCGCATAATTACCATTCAACGGTTGATCACCATAAAATTGTTGTTGTAACATCATACGGATTCAAGCATTAGCTCCTGAAAGGGAATTCGCCCGTCTTCTATTCAAATATGTCAACAAATTAAAGATTTGTACCAATGTAAATAGGATTCTGAATATTCCATAAAACGAGATTCTTACTGGTATGAAACGCTTTGGCATATCAATTCAAGTGTAGCATTTTAGCTATTTTTTTAATCGATTATTTTTTCATAGTTTATAGACACAGTACAATGTTAGACATAGATACATCATGATTAATTTTGAAGAAATGTCTTGTACCTCCACGAAATTGCCTTAAAAAAATGGAACATGCTGTATTCATTTCTTAGTTTTTTGAAGAATAATTACCGTATTCGAAAATAGAAAACTTGCAAGGCATGGGAATAAAATTCAAATTTGACACTTATATTATTTACTTTGAAGAAAATATTCGTACACGTACCATGAAGCTTTACAACCGGTCGTAACTCAAGTGTATTACAGCTTCTCTTAAATTAGAATTTAGTGAATAACCAATATGTCAGTTATATCGTGAAAATTCCATTCCGCGGATTAAATAATTATACCCCTTAATGCTATCCGTGACTTTAAAATGTATTAGTGGAGTAAATATAGAATGTTCCTCTTAAACATTACATAATTATTAAAAAGATCCAATTCGATTACAGAATGGCATCTTCCTTATTGATGGACATTGAAAATGAATTACAAATCAAAGAATATGCACTCACTACTAAAGGTTTCTGTACAGTAAATTTTACGTCATATATTCAGCTATAGCCATGATAACAAGTCTAGTACTTCGATGATAGATCATGGGGTAGATAGGAAGATGGAATCAATGGAATAAGAATGGATAAATAAAGTAATGAAAATCAATGAAAACAAGTTAGCTTAAAGTATTGATAAAAATTAAGTAAATTAGTGAAGAAAACTTAATTAATTAGTCCATTTATACACAATGATATGAGGCTTCCACTCAGCGTTCAATTTTGAAAGAATACCAATAAAAGTAATGTAAAACATAATAGTTAACGCAAGCAAAGAAACGTAGTTTGCACACATTGGAAGAGAATCTCATTCAGGCATAGCACGTGGACCTTGGATGCTAATGTATCTCATCATTGAGGGCTTTGCCTCATAAGCACCATTTAATATCAAAATGTGAATATTGTTGGCGGCATCAATTATCTCATGTCATTTGTTGAATATCCTTTGTATAGCAATAGTTGGCGTTGTGTTTTGTTTTCTCAGTAAAGTAACAGTGGCGTGTTTTCCGTTAATGGAGTTGGTTGCTTTGTATGACGCGCTCGAAATTTAAACTTACAGTAATCATATGCACATCAAAGGTTATGGACCCAGGACGTTTTGGTGTGGAAATTTTGCTTTTGGTAGTAAGTGCGAATAGAAACTAACACAATGTATGTCATATCTCGGTAATCCGGCAGATATCGGGGCAGTGTACTGCCGGATAATCGAAAACGTCGGATTATTGCAAATCACTATAACAACGCGATTAAATGGCAGAAGCCATGCTTTATTGCATGAATAAATATATATATATAACAACATTAAGTAAAACTGCAATAAAGAAAAATTAAATTTATATCACAGAACTGTATTGTTTCGTGTCAATAGTCCACTGAAGTGTTCGTGCATGTCTGCCATCACAGTAAGCACTACTTCCCCTATTTTCTGAATTGGACCAGGCTCACTTGCGAAGTAACTGAGTTACCCACTTCGTAGCCGACTGCATAAAAACGCTCGATTAATGGCAAGGCGGGAGAAGTGCCGGATTATAAAGGGAGTGCTACAGTCGCGTTGGTATTCGCGCAGTAAAGGAAGCCGGCTGGCGTGGATTAGTTAACTCTCAAGATGGCGACCGAAGATTCCTTCAATCCTGCTTGGCAGCAAACCCGAAATTCGTCGCATCGTCGCATATGGTGGTAAGGAAGATTATATGTAGGTACCGACCGCGACGGAATCACGTATGATACGGAGGACAAATTACACCGCGTTATCCCTCAACGTGAAGACGACGGGGGTAGATCTCATGAATGATATTTTGGATTTTAGAAGCGGATTCAGAAACATGGAAATCCCTTGAGGAATGAGGCAATCAAAATATGAAGTACCTAGCCATGATTAAACTGAGAGAAATCTCCACGATGACGGGGGGTAACCTCAGTATGTTGGAGTATGTTGAAAACAAAGATGTCGTACTGCCCACATACATATATTTCACAGCTCGAAAATACGTGTTTCGATTGGCTTGCAATCATGATCAGGTACTATAGTGCTCAAGTGGAACATAATGTTCCAGAATAACGACATGGAAATTAGTGACAAACAATTAGCTAACTTGTTTTTGTTTTCATTACCGTATAAATATGAAATCATGGTCAAGATCCTGTGCAGTGATGGAGAAATCGATTTCGATTAAAATCGAATTTAAAATCTTATTAGCTAAAGAACGAGGAAATAGAGATCGAGCCATGATCTTCGATTTCCAATTCAAACGCAATTTTTCAACGAATTTGTCTCCGATCTTGACCATTTCGTTTGATCTCAGCAGCGCCATTAGGCCTATGATAAATTCATCCATCCCACACAAAAGACTTTTCTCGAATGCCGGTAAAATTAGAAAAGCATGCCCGCGATTATCAATAACGAATCTCTATCAGTTGATCTTTCGTAAATATTCAGTGGAGTCAAATGATTCCAAGCGGTGATCCCAAAACTTTAATGTGCCTGCATTTGTAAATTTTTACTACTTACTAATAATTCAATGACATAACGATTCTAAGTAGAGGTTTTGGGTTTATTCAACCACACATGTGTGTTTTGAGCGTTTTTCAAACGAATAGTGAGCAATTATTTGTACCATTGCATTAAAAAAACCGTCGATATTTATAGATTAATCAACATTTTGATTCAAAGTTCAATTTTTGCCGAAACATCGAGATTTTAATATCGATTAAAATTTGATTGCTCAAAAAATCGACATTATTTCATCACTCACCCTGTGCCCCCAGCCCGAAAATATTAAAATTTCCGTCACGAAGCAGGAGCTTTTAGAAAGCGTAAAAAAAAGATGCTTAATCCAAAGATGGAACCGAAGCATACTATCAGGCTCTGAACAGAGGACAGTAGAGCTTCAGCAAATAAAAGTGACTAACTCGAACATGAATAAAGTGAGAAAATTCGTAAGGCTATGTAATAATCAATAGTACGACACAGATGAAATAAAATGAGCCCAAATTAAAAACACAATTGTCCTAATTGGGAGCGACAACGTGTACCATTGTTTCACAAATCAAATTACCCACAAATTGCAAACAATGAAATTGTAGCACCATTGTCCTGGATAATTACGGAGAAAATCGGAGCGGCGACACGTTCTATTACTTCACAAATTGAATTACAAACACAATTGATAAGTAACAACGAAAAATCGCGATCGACGACGCGTACGACCGGAAGCTACTGTTTCCATTGTATGATTTCCTTTTTGTTTATTTTCGCGTCGTCAAGAAGAGTTGTTGTCCATTACTATTGGACTCCTATTGCTTTTCTCCCGTTGTCACGGAGAATTGTTACAGTAAGGTTTGCGGGCAAGGCGAGGAGAGTAGGGAATATACAAAAATCTACATAAGTATACATTAGAATACATTTCCCTTGGTGGACAAGGAATATGAGTACATCTCTGTTCTGTGCTAACATCGAGAGGAAAGGCAAATTTACTACTAAACATCTCAAAACTAAAGAAAAAGCAAATGATCTCATTTGAATTTTCTGAATCTATTTTCCGTACCTAACACTGTTTGGAATGAAAAAAATTACTCGTAACCCTTGGCTTCTCATCCCCTGAATTGGAAACCTCAGAAGCCAAGTGACTCAAAGGCGATAAGTACAAAATTAATTTATGGACTTTATTGCAGATAGTGGCTTGTGGCGTACACAGTATTGTCGCAAGAAAGAGGTAAATGTAAATCATTGAATCTATATGTATATACTTATCAGTGATTCACTAGTATCCCATTGCCACAACAGTATTGCATACCCCACCAACTATTATCTGTACTTATCTCCGAAAATAGAAAAATTGCACTTATCCCCCTTGGCTTCTAAGGTTCTCACAATTGATACATGGATTTAAGAGCCTTCCAAAAGAGCAGAACAAGAGAATGTATGGGCGGTAAAACTTTACGGTCGGTACGAAACACATGAGTGGGCGGCAAAACAGCGATATTTTTTCGAGACCACAGTTTTTTCCTGTAAAATGTCGCCGTGAGAGCAACGGAAAACCCTCACAAATCATCGCGCTGGATTCTTTTGGAATAAAAAGTTTTTCTGCGTGGGTTCGTCGCGAAGGGAGGGGGGGGGAAGCGTTTCAAGATCATTCAGGGAGAAAATATTTAAACGCGTTTCCTGTCGTCTCATTTTCTTCTTTACCGTCCAACGGGGCCGCTAACCGTGTGAATGGATACGCTTCCCTGGAAGGAAGCAGTCCAAAAAGAGTAGAGAGAGAAATTTAAGAGGAGAAATGATGCGCAACGATTCGTCGAAAAAATGATTTCAGAAAGGGAACCGTTTCTCAATTAGAGGGGGCAATTTCATAAACTCAAGCCATTCATTTCATGTTCTCTGACTTCCTGAATGATGTTTTCTTATCGATGTTCCCCAAAATATATGTTTTTTCTCCATAAAGGAGGTGTTCAAGAGAGATATGCATTGGATTGGAAGAAACATAGAATAAAAACGCGTGGGACGCCAGCCAACATTACGCCCAGATATTGACAATATTGAGATCTGAGTGCGAGTATCAGATAATAACCAATTTTTTGATTGAAGGAAATGAAATTCCCCGAAGCACACAAAGTCCCTCCTCCTGTTTACCAGCATACATTGTTATTTATAACAATAAGTTACAAATAAGTTCATAAGACATTGTTGAAAACTTACATTGTACTCTGTGATAGCGAGAATCATCATTCGATTTAATCGAAAATTCACCTTTGGTAATTATCTAATTCTTGCACTTGGAAGGATCCTTGGGATTGGAAGAAAAATAAAATGAAACTGCGTGGGACTGAAGCACATTATACGCCCTGATGCCCAGATATTGATAATATAGAGACATGTGTCCAAGAATCAGATAATGACCAGGTTTTACAAAAATTTAATTTCCTCAAGCACAAGAAGATCCTACTCCTCCTTTACCAGCAGTCATTGTTAATTTTAACAATAAGTTTCAAATAAGTTCATGAGACATTGATAGCAACTTACGGTCTACTCTATTAGAGCTAGAATCATCATTTGCTTCTCGTTTTTCTCGAGACTCAATCTTTGGTAATTATCTTGTTCTGGCACTCAGAAGAATCCTTTGAAGTGGGAGAAAAATTAAAGGAAATTGCGTGGGACTGAAGCACGCCAGCCTACAATATGCCCAGATATTAGCAATATGGAAACCTGAGTGCAAGAATCAGATAATGACCAATTTTTATAAAAATTAAATCTACTGAAAACATAGGAAGCCGTTAACCAGCACTTTCCCACTTTACCACCAGACAGTTTTATTTTTAACCCTCTCGTGACTGTGCGGGGTAACTCAATTACCCCAAATTATGTTAATGTTGTATAAATTTTTTATTTTTTTATTTTGTCCTTTTGATATCTTTTGCATTTGAGCTCAACATAAATGTCGTTGTTTAGTTGACGAATGATATTTTTACTTTTAATTGTTTTTGAAAGCTCCAATTTTAATTTTTGGGGTAACTGAGTTACCCCGCACAGCTGTCGACGGAAAGAAAAAAATAATTGTTTATTAAGTGAGTGCAGGGATAAAAGTTGATAGCAATAAATTTTATTATATTATAAATTCAACAACGCCAATTATGTCACCTTTTGCACCTGTTTTTTCATAGCATGTTAGTCAGTGTACAGTTACAATAGGGAAATATGAAAGACTCATGCCATTTTGCAAAAAAAATCAATGTAAAAACCTAAATTTAACCTACAATTTATTTATAAATTATAAAAAAGCAAGATATAATATCATCAAAAAAGGTACATGGTGTTGAATCACGGGAAATACTAAAATATAACATATAATTTATGATTTATGATTGGGGTACCTGAGACAACGCACACAGTCGTTCGCGTATGTTTTTAGGCACAGTCACGGAAGGGTTAACAATAGTTCCACACAAGTTTTTAAAGTATACCGGGACTAGCCGCGGTGATAACTTTTTACGGGAGTCACCCGCAATGCACAATCGTGCGAAAGATCCACAGAGAAAAAATCATTCGCCTTGACCGGGATTCGACCGGGACCGGTCAAGGCGAATGATATTTCTCTGTGGATCTTTCGCACAGTTCCACACAAGTTCATCAGACATTGTTTACGCTTACGTTCTACTCTCTGAGAGCTAGATTCATCATCATTTGTTTCTCGTTTTTCTCAAAACTCCATAACTTCACCTCTGGTACTTATCTGGTTGTTTCACTCATGCCTTTATTATTTGAACACTCATTTGCTGGACAAAAGGTTGCGCTTGTAGTGATCGTCAATTGGAGAAACATCGTACAGGTTCATAACATGCCCACAATAAGGTCACTCAAGCATAAGTACATATCCTTCAGAACACATCAGAAGAAAAGAAAAACTGGATGGTTGGAGATTTGAGCGAATGGCTATGTCATATTGCGCCATGGAAACTATTATTGTTGAACAGTTAATAATTGAGATGATCATATACTCTCCGATGAAATTAGAGCCAAAATGATGCTCGAAACCAATAAAAAGTTTTAAATGGCTCCAATGTGAGCTCTTAAACAGGTATGAAATAATCACAGGTATTTATATGCAAGACAAAAGAAAAAGATGGACCATTTTCTCATGGATGATTGGATTTCGCCTTTATTGAGGCTAAATTGATAGATGAATAAATACTCAATGAAAGAAACTTGTGAAGGTAGAAGTATGTTAAAGGACCACATGAAGGGCCATATCTCGAAGCTAAAAGAGGATGGCAATTGAAGTCAAGAGGCCTGTAGTAGCGAAGATAGAGATGAGCGTACCAAATCACACGTTAACCTATCCTATTCCGTAATCAACAGGCATCTGAACTTACTGTATCAAATAGGCATAAAAAATTGATGATAAAATATTTCCTATGTAGACTTCGAAGACGGAACAACAATCTCATTTCAAATTGTCAATAATTATTAATGATAATTGTCAGGCAGCCATACAAAATTGTTAATCTCGCTTAGTTCTTTCAAGGATTTAGAGGACGCTTCAAGCATCGCCTCATTTGAAGACGTCGACATTAATTTTACCCTCTCTCGACATTAATTTTACCTTCTCGGCATACAAAATTAGACCCTGGTTAATATTTGTTTCCTCTCCAATTAGAAATTTTTGCCTCTTTATTTTTTCAGGTAAAAATATTTTATATTTGAGATAATTAAAAATTGTACAAAAAGTTGTATTCCATTTTTAATGAAAAATTTAATGTGGTCATGTAACCACGATAGAGTAACAAAATTGGCTATTTCTACACTTTTAATACAAAACAAAAAGAACTGAAAATTACACAATGTGTTGAAACCATGGTCGGTTGTTGAATTTTGTGTTAAAAGTGTGGAAATTACCATTTGTGTTATCTTATCATGGATATATCGAACTTCCATAAAATCGAGCCTGAAACTATTTTATATGGCCACGTGAGTTTTCCATGAGTATTAATGCACCACAAGAGTAATGTACACGGCCAGTCGAGAGTGTTGTGTCGTCTTGAAGGTGATCCACCAAAAATATTGAACATGATAATACCATTTCGTAAGCTCCTCGTCCGTCCATTTACTACGTCTTTTCATCACGTAACCATACCAATAAGATTTATGGTGACTTACAGTTATACAATAAGGCGATAAGGACGGGGCATTCCCTTTTACTCGTAGCGCGATTGGAGACGGGCATAAAAGAAACCAGAGCCTTGCGGAGAAAGACGATATCCATAGACTCCAATGGATGGGGTGCCTGAAGGGACCAGGACACCATTCACGTACCTTTCTTGGAAACCATTAATTATTGAACCTGGGCGCCACTCCATAATCCCACCTCGTTCCCATGCCTCTCTCTCTCTAGCACTTGCAGACCACTATAGGGTCACCCCCGAAATCTTAAGGACACTCTATTCATACGTTCGAGGCAATTCTTGCTCTTAAAGAGGAAAATACAGTGAAGGTTCGGGACCAATCGCTAACGTGAAAATTTTTTGGGATAATTTGAGCAGCGATATCTTTAAGAATTTAATGGGAAGTTTTTGGTGCGGAAAAAACATTTCTGACGTTAATAATAAATATGTTTCATAATTTAACATTTTATATAATCAAAACGGGTCGCTACCACTCTCATTCCTTGAGGGATAATCTTATAACTTATGGCATAAAATTGAAAACTTTCATCCCGCTGACAACACTATAGTGATTCTTAATTATTGTTAATTTCAACGTATTTAAGTATTAAGCTAGACCAGTAAGTATTTCGGATTTATCTCGGAAAATAAAGGCACATACAGCACATATTGAGGAGCCCGTGGATGAACGGGGTAAGTGATTTTTTAAGGTGCGAAAAAAGGTGCTGCGCAAGCGGAAATAACTATATCTAGTCCAGATTAGTGTTGCTTATAAGTTAAGTAACATAAATCTGGATTATTTATATATATTTCAGCTTTTTTCACACTTAAAAATCGCTCCGCCGCCGCTCCGTTCCGCCCCGCCAACCCGTTCGCCCCGAGTTCCCCTATGTATTTCTATATGATATGCCTTTTCTAGCATGCTTAAGGTATAACCATAAAGACAACAGTCCCTCGAAACGAGGTAATCAGATGGCAAACATCAACGCAAGCCAGTATCTTATCCACTAACGGCCGGTATATAGAGAAAAAAGCTTGGAGCTCCAAGCTTGGTGAATAGGAGATGAGCGGTTATTCTCCGGCTACTGCCAGCTGAGCGAATTCGTATTGTTGGGCTACTAGATGAGCGGATTTGATTCGATGGGCGATTGTTGAGGGTTTTTGCAGAGGAGGTATCGCTATTTTATCATGATATCCAAGTTGCAAGTTTCCCACCTCTCTGGGTACTACCCTTACCGAGCTACGCCGGGTGGCCTGCTAGTATGCTAATAAATTTCAATATGTACGCCCTTGGTCGTGGAACCCTTCTCTTAGCAAAATATGACATGAGAACAATGTCTTAACGCCCCATGTACTGGATGGAGTGCTGTACTAAAATCAACGCCCAGGACATACCATTATGTAATGAACTTCCGTGCCCGTTAAGGGACCACGAAAGGACAGGGCAGCCTAATTCAGGCCTTCCACTCGGGCTACTTGTAATAACCAGGAAAAAATCAAATTGCTATCATCAGACAAATAAATGTAAAAAACATGACTGTATTATGATTAACAGCCAGAAAATTTTCAATTAAAAACAGTCAATTCATGCAATTAATACGGGTAGTATTAATAAAGGCCTGGTACTGCGGTAAGCTATCTAGTCCAAAAGCCATCACGATAATCCGATACCATAATACGGCTTTCTCCCATTAAAAAAAACTCGATTATTTCCATAGTCTTGAGCATTAATCATTGCGGAATAGACTGGAATAAACGAACACGTTTCGGCAAGTGAATTAGCGAGATTCCGGGAAAAATAAATTTATAACTTTCACATATAGAAATAAAAATTCGCGTTATTTTCGGGCGATGGAAGACTCTTGGGGAATTATGTTAGAATAATTTAGTCTCTCCTCTTCAACCATACACACATAAGTGAATTTCACGCACCAAAAGGCTTTGAATACGTTTCAAAATTCCCAAATTTACTTGTTTTGGGCCGAAATAACAAGGAAATTGTTATCATCAGACAAAAAATAGAAAAAAATATCACTTATATTTACACTGTATTAATATTAACAGCCTGAAAATTTTCAAGTAATACAAGTAGTATTAATGAAGGCCTTCTATTGTTATCCAGTAATATTAAATACAATGTTAAATTACAAGTCTTTATGTAAAAAGTACCTATAACTTAGGGAGCAGAAAAAACGAACCTTAAGAACTTCAAAATCCTTAATTAATATTTGGATGATTAAAATCAAAGAAATTGGATCATTTAACATACAAATATTAGCAAAAAAATGGAATAAAAAGATTAATTATTCTGAATAAAAGTAACAGAAGCAGACGAAAAATATAGATGGCACTTTTCCTCAAAGCCTGTGGAAAAGTGTCATCTCTAATTTCTTATAATACTTACCGATTAATTATTCATTATAATACTATCAATCCTGAGCAATTTATACAATTCAAATCAAAGCTATCTTTTAGGACTTTATATGGGCATAAATAACCTACATGTGCTGAGCATATATATTTTCATTCTTAAAAATAATTTCGCGAAAGAATTTTCACGGCTTACCTTCCCAATGTTTTGTAATCATTATGAAATGGAACTTAGCTATCTTTTGAAATATGCACTGATACTTATAAATACCCGTTCACCATTTTTCTACAATGGCATTCATCTTTATATATTAGAATTATCCATTTCTAGGGAAAAATCAACACGCTCAAGTAAAATTTTGCTTTTTATAATCCTACCGTAATACTTTTTCTTTTCCTATGAAGGTTATTTGTTTATCAAGTCATTTTTCAACATTTCATCTGGATTAAATATTTATTCCAATTAGGAGGGCCTTTAAATATTTTTCATTACTATTATCCAAAGGTTCATAAGCTGAACTCCTTTATCGACCTTCTATTCCTCTCCTCCTCAAGGATATTCCATTCATACGGGAAAAAAACATTATTCTGCCCGGGTTCATTCATGCGCTAAGCCTCCTAAACTTATTTTTATAGTTCCTTTGGTTGTAGAGTGCGTTCCTCTCTATGTTAGGCCCAAGAAAAGGGTGTTTATCTTGTCAATCATCTGCCTCACAAACAATAGGGTTTCATATTAGTATGGAACAGATAACATCCTTGCCATCAAAATTCTCCGAAGGTTCATCTCTTGAGGTGACGTAACTCTCTATTCCAGTCGCTGCCGAAAAATTATTCTGCTCCCATGAAAAGGCTTGCCAAAAATAGCCAAGGGCAAGAAGTAAGGAAGCGTCCGAGAGCATAGGGCGAAGGAATCTCGGATCGCGAACACCCACGCAAGGGCAGTATGTTATCCACTCACGGTCGGTAAACAGAAAAATATTACCAAAAAATCAACCATAGAGAGTCCATTGCATGTGATTCTAGTACTTATACTTCTATGATTGATTATAAGTAAAAGAAAGAATATTCACATACATAATTCACTAACTCAAATAGTCCATATTATTTGGAATATCATTGAAGAGTTAATAAGACTATGGAAAATGTAATCTTGTTGTTTATTATTATTATGGAATACCATTGAAGAGTTATAATAGTTGATAAATCACATTATCATGGATATAAATTTCGGTAAATACCCCTAATAATACCTAATGTCCCAGCGAAACTCGGATCAATTTGCCCGATCAATTTGTTCCTCCGTTTGGTAACCAGGTAACAAGAATAAGATAAATAGATCATAATTTGCTCCTGAAGATGATGATAATTCATCGAAACCCGGGTCGCATTATGTAAAAAAGCAGTGGTTGTAAAAGTGTAATATCAATGAAAACTTATAATGTTCACATAAACGTAAGGGAAAAGAACTGCATGAAAAAAATGACCCAGAACGCATTTTTGCGCACGGGTTCAAATTTATATACACCTACCATAAAGTTCACTAAGAAAAAATATTTTGCTTAGCCGGGATTCGAACGCGGATCTCAAGGTAGCTGGGGTCAGTTGTTCTAGACAATTCCACGACCAAGGCCACATCGCAAAAGGATCTTCTGGATGGGTTTTACCCAAGTGGGCCGTATGGAGGAGGCCCAATTCCATCCCGTAAAAGGTTGTTTTACGCTGCCAATTCGGTCGCATTTTAATCGGCCTTCAACAATGTCCGCTGTACGGTGATGTGTACGATGCAATCCATTTTTTTTCAGCAGTTTCGCATTGTATTTGCGAAAAATAGCATTGAAGAGTTACAAGTGTTGATAAATCACATTATCATGTGTATAAATTTCGGTAAATACCACTAATTATACCTAATAGGATAGTTTCCTTCATCGAAGAAAACGAAAGGCATTGATTGTGATTCGTTACCCACCAATAGTGTATTCATAATGTAAAAATTATTTGGCTTTAGAAATCCCAGTTTTTGACGAATGGAAATGGGATCCTATATTGATGTCGGTATCGAAGAATTATTCCGTTGGTAAATTTGAGCCGTTTATATTTTAACTGACTTATGTTTCTTTTGCTTCTGATTGCGACTTGATCTACTTGGTATCCGAGAAAGCTTGATTTTTAGCCATCATTGGCCACAAAATAGCGGTTAAAATTAGTATGGGCTACACAGTTCCCTTGCCATCAATATTCTCCCACTGTCCACAACTTCAGCAAACACAATTTGCTCATCCTGACTGTGCTGAAATTTATTCCGCTTCGGTGAAAAAGCCCGCAAAAAATATCGAAAGATCGAGAAGTGCCCGGAAGGATTGAGCAGAAGAATTGTAAAATCCCACGCAAGGAAATACGTATATATAGTACTCATTGGCCCGACGTACGCATCAGTACCTTTGTATGCGTAATGACAATTTGGGCTTGGTTAATGTTAGGAAATTCTCTCATTAAAGAGGTTCCTCATAAGATTTCTACCGGGTCAGTGATTTGATTCTCGTATTGGCCTGAGGAGACATATTGGGACATAGATGTCGTACAAAACCAGATTACACCTTCAAGTAATCCGAGAGGCATTTACCTGTTGGTGGGACCATCTTCAGAGAGTAAGCGCATTACTTTGTATATTTGAATAACAAAAAGTCTTCTAAATACATAAATAGAAGTTTTAATACATGAATAATATAAATTATAAATATGTAAGTAATGATACAGTAAATAAAAACAATGGAATTTAAATGAAATTAAACGAAATAAAAAGAGGAATGTGATTTGAAAATTCTTCTATGTGATATCCTCCGTAATGTATTTGTTTGTAAATAGCCAAAGTTTCAGATGTTTTAGGAGCGTGTACGTGCTGCTAATCTCCTAGAATGCATTTGGGAAACAGTTGTCAATTTTTCTTGTTCTATTGGACCCGAATTTGCAATTAATTTACATAATAGATCGGTAAAGGTCAGTTACGTTAAAAAAAATATTACCCATCCAACAATTCTTAATGTAATTTGAAAAAATAAAAACAACCCTTAGTAGCAGCCCACTATTCACGAGTTGATCATTTAATAAACCTTTTGGTTAGTTACATCGTTCTTTCTTACGGTCCATTCATCAACTCCTTCAGGGAGAACCGTTTATTAAGTGAAAAAAATCGCAAACACAAGACTGTGAACTGCAAAGGCCCCTGAATGAAATTGCGTTTCGAATTAGTATGGACAATACAGCAGACCTCGCCATCAAAATTCTCCGAAGGCACATCACCCGGAGGGAAACATAATTCCCTATTCCTTTCGTTGACGAAAAATTATTCCGCTCTGGTGAAAAGGTTCGCCTCAAAAGTAGCCAAGGGGCAAGAGGCAAGGAAGGTGTATTTGAGAAAGGGGTTGGAAAACACCTACGCATTCCGTGTGTTCCATGTATTCGCCACGCATGCCGGAGGCTATGTGACCGTGGAGGGAGAGACACTCCCAGCGGACCAAAGTAATACGCATAGAAGGTGAGGGAGGAGTCATTGTCGTAAAGTCAGAGGTCCACGAAGCCGAGGGAAAAGGCGCGGGAGAGAAAGATATTGTGGAAGGAGTGCCTGGAGGAGAAAGAGTGAAGGGACTGCAGCATCCCGTGGGAGAAAGAGACCCTACAGCCACGAAGGTCAAGTTAGAAGTAGATTCAGGCGGTGCCCGGCATCAATGGAATCATCGAGGATGGCCCTATGCATTCCAAATAGAAATAGAATAAAAATATAAAAAACACGCTATAAACAAATATAAGCTAACATACCATAACAAGAATTTGACGCGACCCTTAATAATAATCACAAAAGCAGCAATAACGTATACACAACCCAAAATCTAATGCAGGGAGTTTTGACTAACTCCAAAAACTTAGGGGCTGTGAAATCATCCGTAAAATGTTTCTCTATTTTAACTGAGATTCGTGATGGCGAATGATTAACCTCAGACTTCTCGGAAAATAACAAAAAAGCCAGGAAAATAGAAAAAAAGCTAGCAAAAATAACAAAGAAGCAGCCGCATGAAGTTCGGTTTTTGGGATAATCATATTTTAAAATTATACCTGTAAAATCATACGCATCGACACCTATTTTGTCTTCTTGAATATATGAAATAAGATAGTGATCACTGTTGTACGTACGTCAGGTATAGAAATATGAAATTCTAACAATGCCGGCTGTAGTTGTACAACTTGTAAATCGAGGATAAACAATACTCGACATTTTTGTCGAGGCCTATGTCACCTCGATATTATTTCCGAGTGGCACGGCGTCACAACGGTGACAATAAGGCTCGTGAATCGCAACTTTCAGAAACGTTGAGGCTTGAACGTCCCCCCGTTGACATTTTCGAGGATTCACCAAAATTGAGGCCTTCGTGAATAGGCCCCCAGGTATGCTAGAGGTTGATTCCTCTGTTATCGCACGTCTGCCCACCAATGCTATGAGCGAGGGTGACCCTACAAATTCCAAAAAAGGAGACCAAGGTCTCATGAGAGAACTCACTTCAACACAGTGCCTTTGTAAGGGAACATATGAAAGATGGAAAATTTTTGAGGAATCTGGAACACGTATATATTGGTGGATATGTCACTGACGGGGGCGTGGCGGCCCAGCGGGTTTGAGGGTTGGGATATTGATCCGAGGGTCCCTGGTTTGAACCGTGGGTGAAACCCTCTGACTCCCATGAAAAAAATACGTTGAGTTGTGAGGTTGCTCAAGTAAAGGAACTGCACTCCTTACTCCAGGTGGGTGAAGTTGGCAAGCCTGCGGCTTTGCTTGAGTGATGATGGTAATATTGAGTTTTAGGGTGTGTTGACAGCGAATGCCATCATGATCCCCACTCTTTTACAATTTCTGATTGAGGTTTGTCTTAGAGAAATAAAGAAGATAAAATATAATATCCAAGTTTTCTAAGAATTCCAATAAAATTTAAAAACTATATGAGTGAATCAATGTACTCATGAGTTATCATCTAATAAATAATTGATATTAACTGTTTGATTAAAATTAGTGCGATTAAAATTATTTACAAGGAAAGTGAAGAACGTGAATACCTATGGAATAATACTGTCTTGGGAAGAATACCTGAAAGAGGACTGCATGATGAAGCATGAGAAGTCCATTTAAGATGGTGGCCATAGCTTGCCATCATTCGAGTAAAAAATGCGAAAGATATTATCAAGCCGCAACGACACACGAAATATAAGAAAAAAATGATTGCCTGTCATGTTAACCAGAAGACGAATTTCACATTGAGATTAATATTTAATATGTTTCATTAAAGTCTGCTTCATATCTCTCAGAAAAAATATATAATTAATAAAAAAATCCCTTTGTCTAAATTAAAATTCGGATTTGAGCATAGAGGCAGCTTATTTTTATAATTTTCTGGAAGGATCTTTTATGTCCAATTGTCCTTACTTGCAAACAGAGGACTTTGGGTGCCATTCGTAAATAATTTTCTACCACCATGGATTCAAGCAATCCCGACTTAGTAATAACAGTTTTAGTTGGTTGCAAATTCCTTAGCACGTTTCATGGTAATGATTATACTCATTGGTACTAATTTACCAATCCTCAAGACAAAGGGTTTCATTATGAAGACAAATTCTTCTCTGAGTACTGCTGTTTATTTTTCGTTATTTCCTTTTTTTATTTAAATTATCTTCTTCTGTTTTTGTTTTTCAATGATTCATATATTTATCGTTTATTTTTATTATTTTTTATTTCAGTAAAATGTGACGTACTTTCACGTAAAATAATAATTGTCAAATTTCACATTTCCTAAGTCACAGGAGAGTTTAGCCGGGGATGAAAATGGTGAGTTAAGTGACAAAGACGCTACCGGTTGCCATATCGTGAAATTAGCACAAGTTTTAGGGCAAATGTTGACTTTTTTCTGCAAAATTTACTTTATTTCTTGCAAGGAAAGTTCCCCAAATGCCACCACCAAATCTCATTCAAATTTTGCTGAATGATAGAAAATGGATAGGTGTAGTTTTTTAAAACGCCTTAATTTATGCCACCACATCACGGCAATACACCGTCAGCGTTCTTCGTCCTAGCAACGGAGTGAAACGATATGAAGGCTCACTACGGGTTGTATAAATTTAGGCGAATATTGAGATAGTATTGAGCTGTGGGCGGCTGAAATAAGAACTACAACACATCCATTTCCTATCACCTAGCAAAAGTTGAACCGGATCTGGCGGTGACACTTGAGGGACACTTTTAGACCGCTAAAATAAATAGATATTATATGTAAGGTGAGTGGCATATAATCAAGGATACAATAGTACCCCAATCTTAGCATGATGAAATACGCGAAAACTGCCGGAATTACGACAAGGGAAAAATTAAGTGCTAAATTTTAACGACGTATTAACACAAAAAGACTGAGCTTGAACGATTTACAGGTACACAAAAAACATTTAAGAGGAAAAAAGTATTAATTGTATGGCAATTTGTGGAGATGTGTCTTATTCTTTGCAAGGTTTTTATTCCACGGGTAAACTCACGGAGGAAGGTTATTCAAGGAAAGACCAACGTGTCTTCGCATGCAGAAGTTTCTGTCTGAGCTTGCAAAACTCCACTCTAGGTGTCAGGTGGGGAACTGACCAGGATACCATCCCGTGGAAGTTCCTACATGTAGAGTAACACTCCGGTCAAAATGCGACACAAGTGCTCTCTCAGTTGCCGTACAAGCCTTAGAACCGCAACAAGGGAGGAAACACGACGGGAGAGGACGAGTCCGAGTCCCCTCGTGAAGCCACCCTCATTTCCTGCACAGCGGGTGCAGAGACTTCGACCCAAAACTAGTTTTGCGCGTCGGGCGCGAGTTAATTAGATTCTCTAAATCTAAAGCGGGCAGTGGATCCATCCGCGCTCACTAACTCGCAGTCCGGACTAAAAGGTAAATCGCAGCTCTGCTACGTAAGGCCCTTACCACTCTGGAACATACCTGAATGAAAACTACTATATTTGCGAGCAGCGGTTGAAGTGACAGGCGGCGTTCGGGTTTTCAGGCGAGTTACGGAAGTTTTGTGGTCAATGCAGTATTTGGAATTATGAGTTTGGAACGATTGCTATTCAATTCGGTGAGATCAAAAGGAGAATTCATTACATTCGTCGGTGAAAATCAGTTTTTATTAGCTTATACAGGGTTTTCCCCAGTTAGTTAAGAAGTAAATACACGTATTACCTGTGCAAACAATTGAAAATACTGGTAGTAGAGTTGCATGAGGATAACTTTTCTCAAAAAACCAAATGAAAATATCTATGAATCAAATGGATTCAAAATAAATTGCCTAAAATAATAAAATAGGCTTTGCTAATTATGTTCAAAGGTTGGGAAGAATTGGCTGCAATTTGTTCATTTTTGGCGTGTACCTGAGGGTAAAGCACAATTCAACATGGAGCAAGAGAATTGACTTAGACGAGGGTCAAAACCTTCGAGTGGCAAAAAAATTATTCACATGCTTTGGGATTGACTTTATAGTAAAAAAATATCATATTGTACGAAGTACATACTGAAATAAAGTTGAAATAGTATCAAAACTCATTTAAAACGTGTCAATATAACAAAGAAAAACGTCAAATTTAAAACTGTATCCACGAAGCCCAATGCTTCACAGGAATGGAAGTATAAAAATATTATAGCAAGCTTTTCCCGTATTTTATTTCTTTTAGCTCACCTCACAACCCTCGAGCGATATTTGTCCGCTCAAAACCTCATGAAATA
Source organism: Ischnura elegans (assembly GCF_921293095.1). Classification (NCBI taxonomy): domain Eukaryota; kingdom Metazoa; phylum Arthropoda; class Insecta; order Odonata; family Coenagrionidae; genus Ischnura; species Ischnura elegans. Next base: position 66,236,994 of record NC_060252.1, read on the forward strand.
TTATGAGATGAGAGTAGGTTAAATAAATAGCTTCTAAAACACAAACCAGTGATGCTTACGCCTTCAAGCATTTGCTTTAGAGGAAAGCAGGTGCATTAGGATACACGTGCCAGGTATGAAAAATATTTTGCTCTGGAAAAATCTAGCCACTTCTTCGAAGCAATAAATAAAAAATATTGGGTGCATGTGAACGAAATTCCATCTATAACATAAACAAGCTTTCATAGCCAAAATACCATATTTCAATGCACTATCGAGGCTACGCACTGCGCGAACTCCATTGAAGCCAAGTGAATTCCATGAAAGTCATTCAGTATCATCATACTTTCCTCTCCTCCGCGCCGAGTGGAATGTTGCGGTAACGTTGGTTGACGTCTCCGTTTTGTGCGCGCTGACGAGCCGGATATTTTTTTGATCCTTTTCCGGGGGATTCCCGAAATATATTCCTCCAGTGGTTTCCAGTGGTGAGAGATACCTGTGTTTTTACGCATGCACCTATCTCCGGGAATAAAATATGTGAATGCGAAAAAACTCGGGCTTAGAATGGAAACAGATGAGGTATGTTATGCGTAAACGTTTACCCGTTCACCAACTTTGGCTTGAGCGCTGCATTATTAAAAACATCCAACAGCTACATCCACGGGGGTGCGTTTGCGGGTTACAACCCCCCCTTGAGCCTTTAAAAGAGCTGCCCAATCCGATTTATATACTTTATTTTAATAAATATTCGTACAAAGTTACTGATTTTGAGTTTTAGAAATCACGTTTTCAACACCAAAAATCCCAAAACATTCCTCTGCCCTGGAGTTTTGTCAATACACCCAAAAAGGGCCCCAAAATCTCCGCTAAATCTCCCATTTCAAAATCCTTTCAAAAAGAGGCTACAGCCCCTGTTTTCACATCCTGTCGAGCAAAGCCTCATGCAATTAGCACCATCAATATCAAAAATTAGTTTACATTCATAAAAGAGGATCAAAACACTGTATTGCAACGTTAATGCTCAATCAAACAGACTTCCATGAGATAATGTTTACATCAACGACCGTGATAACGCCAACAATCGTGGTAACAACCTTGGTTAATCATGGGATTTAAAATTAATAAATCGTGATGCCACTTGGAGCCATGCGTTGTTGCGTGTTCGTTGATATAGACTTAGAATGAATTATTGAGGAGCATAACATGAATAATGTCATGGCAATAAATACGAAGGTGAGTCAATAAAGAAATCGCAAAACTGAATTGAGGCAATAATAATCGAGGTACCTTCCTGACATTTATTTCACTTCTCCGCATATTCACCCTGTACATTAAGGCGCTTATCCCATATCTTAACAAGCCCTTGAAAGTCCTTTACATGTACTTAGCAGCAAAGAAGTCCTTCAATTGCTGTCGTAGCCAACGTGGAACCTCATACGGCATCATCTGCATCAAAACGACGGCCACACAAATGATTTCTTTGGGGCCCCAAACAGATAAAAATCACTGGGGGCTAAGTCAGGACTGTGCGCTGGATGGATTTGCAGGACAAAGGTGCGAGCTTAATTTCACACGGTATAAGTTACACACACGTTTGCGACTTATGTATTGACTCACCCCCGTATTTTGAAATCTTAAACATTAAGTTAAATTAAAAATTCATAATGATCATAGCTTCGTGCTAACAGTGCTACAGTCTGATGGTGAACCCTGAACCATTATGAACCGCGAAAATTATAATCACAGGCATAAGATTTTGCAAATGGAATTTATCAGATAATTTTCCATTATTCCAGATTAAAATTACCTCAATTTATACCAACGTGTGAAATTGTGTAAACTTATAAATTGAACATAATAATGAAACACTCTGTTTCGACTGCTTACTAAACTATGCTGCAGTCAATCTACTCTTGCAGTGAAAATTTCCTTCACGAGATCCCTGAAATCAATTGCACTGCTTAGGTCTGAGGTTCCTCCAAGATAAACATCGTCTTCTCTGGGTCGTATGTAGGTAACGAGGTGAAATCAGGGAGGGTTTCTTGCGGCCATCTATAAGTTAAGGTCTTTTTTTTTGCTTTCAACGTATCACAAAAGGTCAAGGCCGTGAATTAAAATTCCAAATGATTCTGTGCCTACGGCCATTTGAACCATAAACAAGTGAAAAATGACGTGATATATTCAAAATTTGCCAATTAGTTAATATTTACAAATACCTTGAAGGCAAACATAAATGTCATGTATCGCTTATTTTAACATTTCGGCCTCCCAATGGCCAAAATGATGTATGCATTCAAATTCGTCTATTATTCGTCTTTTTGTCTATTTAAATTTCTATGTCTTCTCGCTATTTCCACTTTAGTGAAGATCGTATTATCATGCATTGAATTTCAAACACAAATATTCTTTAATTGCATTGCCTTACAAGTATTCTCTCACCCTTTTGTCTTTGTGGATAGTGAAATTGATGCAGTCACATAAATGAAACCCCCGGACAAAAATTGTTACCACCCTTTCACTCATCATTCAAAACTTTGCATAGGTAGGGATTCGGTTCGGTTCGGTAGGGAACATGCATTACTAATTAGAGTATTTTCATGTACAAGGTGTATTAATAAATTAATGAATCGATTTAGAATGGAAAGAGATGTTAAAAATGATGAAAAGAGATGTGAAACTTTTGATTCGGTTCATTAGGTACATAGTATATAGGTATATAGTATATACCTATATACTATATACCTAATGAACCGAATCCCTACCTATTATGCTATTCTATTCTATACTATAGTATAGAATAGCATAATAGGTAGGGATCGGCACCCACACATAATTTTTCGAGTGAAGAATAGCTTTTTTTTCTATTTAGTGAATTATATGCTTTTTTTTAGGAAAAAGCGTGTTTTTTTAACTTTTTAAAAATTATTTTCTTCTTATCAGCAGGAATAAAAATGAGTTTTGAATTAATTTTTCAATCCATTGTAACATTATACTATAATTTAATTTAAATTTTTATTATCATTTTAATTTTATAAAAGTGGTACCGATAAGGTAACCAAAATTTCCTCATTTAAAGTGCAAAGTAGTAAAGCATAAAACGATGAAAGACGCTTGAAGTCTCTTGTTATAAAAATTAAAAATATAAGAGAGACAATCGTTCTTTTCAGTTTTTGAAACTGAAATATTCTGCCTGGCGCGTCAGCCGTTACGCCACCCGTTACGATACCAATTGGGGTTTGAAGAATGATATAATTTTCACTTTCCTTGAAGCTGAACGGTTACTACATATCTTAATTGTCAAAAAAGGTAACTCGTACTGACTCTGAAGCCAAGGAATAGCATACGAATGCATTGTTGTCTAGTTTTTATCTGTTTTGTTGTACAGAAATTTTCAAGCCGATTCGGCAGAGGGAAGTGAGTGAAATTCAATTAAAAGAATAAATCGATGAAACAGTCAAAATAACGAATTAACATTAAGTTAAGAAAAAGCAGAGAAAATCAGATTCTTACCCACAATCACGGAGAAATTTTCTGAAAAATTAGTGAAGTCGGTGAGGAAGGGAAACATGCAAATATTTAGGACGAAACCTAATACCGCGCGGACATTCGCTGTGTATTGGGAAGGAGAACTCATGGAACTTCTTGGACAAGGCACGCAAAAAAATAATTTACCGTTACCCTGCAGTTTATATTTGGCTCCCTTATAGGCTAAAAGCTTCTATATTAGATATTCTATTTAATGCACAGAGTTCTATCAGCCAATTCTTTCAAGAACTTACAGTACACCGGTTGATGACCTCCTATTTGCGCAAAGATAATTTAGCGCAGAGGATTGAAACTTGAGAATAAGGCTCTATTCAAGCTCCAATAAAACCCAACTTTTGCACCCATTAATCCCCAGCGTTACGTTAACGCAACATTATTGAATCCTAATTCTCAGAACAAGTTTCTACTTCCGAATAATCTTTTCTTCGATTTACTGACTTCTTTAAAGTATCTCTAGTTCTAATTTTGTCATTTTCACCAACACTTTCATTTATGTAATTGTATTTTTATGACTGATGGCGTTTGGCATAAAAATCGATGCGCACATACGAGACACCCCAGGAAAAATGACATACCCCAGCATGTTTGTTGAGGCAGAATGGGGCATTTCCCCCAAAGGAATACTGATAACTCCCACCGAAGATGTCGAGTGTGCAAATCAAGATAAATAAAACATGTAACCTAAGTTTTAAAAGAATTACTTTTTTATTTATTTACCGGAGTTTTCCCAGCGTTGCGTATACGCAGCATTATGAAAATCATAAATATGATGAAAATATTTTTTTCCAAAAATTCATCTTAATTAGGACAAAATAAATCGAAAAAAAGCGAAACAACCGAAGTTAAAAGACCTACATACAGTCTGGGGAGTAATGGGTTAATTCTCCCAGAGAAAACCTATATGATCTTCCTTAATAGCAATTCCATTTGGTCACCGAATTGTCTTCCTTCCGGAAATAACAAAAAAAAGTATCGTCTGATACACATAACCTCAGAAAATGGCTGGTCCGTTGAAGCGGTATACGTCCTAAAGGTACGACACAAGGGAAATGAGTTTTGTGGCTTTTAAAGAGAAATTGACTCAGGAAAAAGAAGTTTTCGCTCTTCGATTGAAATCAAGATAGGCAAATAGCAATTCAAAATTTAATTAACATCACCTATGAACTTCTTTATAGTAGAAGTTGGCCTCATTACTCCTAATTGCATTGCATTTTTTACACGAATCCAATTATGGCCAGGAACAGTCGAACAGTGGGAATTTCTTCATTCTCCCCTTATGATTTGGGATTCAGCTATTCAAGGCTTCTCCATCAATGTTCTTTTTTTTCAAGAAATATTTTTTTTTGAAAAAATACTCAAACAGACGAGCTATGTTGAGATCGATTTCCAATCTCATATAAATCTTGCAAACCTCCGAAAACCTCACTCCTTTCATTATTACTTTAAACGATTTCACCTTAAATATTCTTTACTTACTTTATTTAGCTATCATTTATGAAATTCCTTAAGTAGCCTGAACGGAAGATAATTATTTGATATTCATCGCAGATTGCTCAATAAAATTTATTGAGTGCAACATTTCTCAACCTTATAGCTCCACATGTATGCTTCTCATGATCAGTATATTAGGCATTACGGGCATTGAAGAAGAACGCGGAATATTCATCACTCAGGTACTTAACTCAGCGTGCATAAAGCCTGGCAACGGCTATTTTATTATATCTTAATTTACTTATAATTTGATCCCCATCTTCCTTTAATAATTTCCAAGTGAAAATACGTACATTGGTGAAAAAAAGGTATTCCATCTACGGGTTGGATGGAAAAGAAAATCGAATTATCCCACAGAATAGCTCGAAGAGATCAATGGAAATATGGCACAGCATGAATGAATTTATGCATGGATAGTCCTTCCGGAAAATAGAGAGAGGTATTTCATTTCAGACCTAAGAATTATAGAAGACTACAAAAGAAGAGCCTGTATCAGCGAGCGGTACCAATAATTTCATTACTATCGTGAATATGATTGAAGTGAGATTGAAGCGTTTAGTCGCAGAAAAAATCGTGGAGGTGCATGCAAAAGTAATCTAGAGAATTAAAAATCTTACAGACATTCATAATACATTGATAGCTCGAATTGATTATCCTTGAATAAGTTACATTGTAAATTCATGATGTAAGATATATATAATATAATATATATAATATCAATTATAATATCAATAGTTATATTTATGAAAGCTACGGGAATTATTCTCTTTAACGACATGGTTGAAATTTACACATAGCCTTTCTTCCCCATTTCGCCCATAAATTTTATTCATTTGCAAATTTATTTATTTAAAATTTTAACTGAAATGCCATACACTCAAATAAACATTGAGTACCATAAAATTGACTGATATATCAACCAAAACTAAAAAATGAGTACAGTACGTATTTGTTACCCCGCAAATGTCATGCCGACGGACAACAAACAGCAAGCACTGTAAATGAGGGTATATATAAACATTTGAATTTGTCAATAAGTAAATAGATATCTTGTGGAATACATCGACAATGACACGTATATATATTTACAGCAAAAATGAGAGTCCAACTCGTTTATCAAGGACGTGCATTGCACGATGACAGGTGCCACGAGAAAGAAGGGACGCGTCCTGCATCCTTAAAATAACAAAATAAAAAGCTTTTCAAGGCGCACGGTGAAAACAGATGTGACATGATAATATCAAGGGAAAAATTGAGTCGAGTCGGTGACAAGGGAAAGAAAGTACGAAGTAAAGGGAAAACGAACAGACCCAACTCCGAGAACTTTGCATTGATCTGATGGGAGTCGAGTCAGAAATGCAAATTCCTGCGATGGGAACATAAAATTGAGTTTTTTAAACTACTTTTGTTAGTTTTTTTCCTTCCTTCACTGTTCTTTCTGTAATTTCTTTTCACCTCTAAATTTCTTAGTTAGTTGATACTTGATTATTAATATTTTTTCGCTTGGTTGGAGAAAGTAATTCAGCGAATGTATGTCCATGGTACTTCTTTCTGCTGAAAAAAGGAATACGGTGAATGCATATACAATAGTTCTGATGTATTTTTTCCGCTAAGATATAAATTTCTTGAATCTTATTACATGTATCTTCAAACCATTTTTAAGACATTTTTTTGTTAACTTAAATAAAAGGAAAGCTTCGCTATTCGTCAAAAACTGCA